>NC_081177.1:19440499-19695142 GCF_012432095.1 Onychostoma macrolepis | reverse complement strand
TTTATAAGAACCGATTGCACCACTGGAGTTGCTTTCCGACTGCACCACTGGAGTTGTTGACTCAATTGCATATTAACAAACACTATGGTCTATAGTTAGACTGATTTTTAAAATATTTTTTCTAAGTGATAACAGGAATCTACTTTTCAACTGATCGTTTATGTTAGGCTATGAATTCCATTGCTACTGAAATGTCTCTCGCTTTTTAAAACCTTGCTCCAGGTGAGGCTCGAACTCACAACCTCGGCATTGCTCTGCTGCGTACTGCCTTATAAGTACCGCGTGCTGACCTATTGCGCTACTGGAGCTGTTGACATAAACGCATATTACCAAACACTATGGTCTTTAGTTAGACTGATTTTTCAAACCTAGACTAAGTATTTGTTCCTAAGTGATAAGAGGAACCTACTTTTCAACTGATCGTTTATGTTACGCTATAAATTCCATTGCTACTGTAATGTCTCTCGCTTTTTAAAACCTTGCTCCAGGTGAGGCTCGAACTCACAACCTCGGCATAGCTCTGCTGCGTACTGCCTTATAAGTACCACGCGCTGACTGATTGCACCACTGGAGCTGTTGACGCAAGTACATATTACCAAACACTATGGTCTTTAGTTAGACTGATTTTTTAAACCAAGACCAAGTCTTTGTTCCTAAGTGATAAGAGGAACCTACTTTTCAACTAATCGTTTATGTTACGCTATCAATTCCATTGCTACTGTAATGTCTCCCGCTTTCTGAAATGCTGCTCCAGGTGAGGTTTGAACTCACAACCTCAGCATTGCTCTGCAATGTACTGCCTTATAAGTACCGCGCGCTGACCTATTGCGCCACTGGAGCTGTTGACGTAAACGCATATTACCAAACACTATGGTCTTTAGTTAGAATGATTTTTTTTAAAATAGACCAAGTGTTTTTTTCTAAGTGATAACAAGAATCTACTTTTCAACTGATCGTTTATGTTAGGCTATGAACTCCATTGCTACTGAAATGTCTCTCGCTTTCTGAAATGCTGCTCCAGGTGAGGTTTGAACTCACAACCTCAGCATTGCTCTGCGATGTACTGCCTTATAAATACCAATTGCCCCACTGGAGCTACTTTCCGATTGTGCCACTGGAGCTGCTTTCCGATTGCACCACTGGAGCTGTTGACTCAAATGCATATTACCAAACACTATGGTCTTTATTTAAAGTGATCTTTCAAGATAATCCATGATCTTTCCTCTAACTGTTTACAGCCATCTGATTTTCAACTGATCGTTTATGTTAGGCTATGAACTCCATTGCTACTGAAATGTCTCTCGCTTTTCAAAACCTTGCTCCAGGTGAGGCTCGAACTCACAACCTCGGCATTGCTCTGCTGCGTACTGCCTTATAAGTACCGCGCGCTGACCTATTGCGCTACTGGAGCTGTTGACGTAAATGCATATTACCAAACACTATGGTCTTTAGTTAGACTGATTTTTTAAACCTAGACTAAGTATTTGTTCCTAAGTGATAAGAGGAACCTACTTTTCAACTGATCGTTTATGTTACGCTATAAATTCCATTGCTACTGTAATGTCTCTCGCTTTTTAAAACCTTGCTCCAGGTGAGGCTCGAACTCACAACCTCGTCATAGCTCTGCTGCGTACTGCCTTATAAGTACCACACGCTGACCGATTGCACCACTGGAGCTGTTGACTCAAGTACATATTACCAAACACTATGGTCTTTAGTTAGACTGATTTTTTTAAAAATGGACCAAGTGTTTTTTTCTAAGTGATAACAGGAATCTACTTTTCAACTGATCGTTTATGTTAGGCTATGAACTCCATTGCTACTGAAATGTCTCTCGCTTTTAAAATCTTGCTCCAGGTGAGGCTCGAACTCACAACCTCGGCATTGCTCTGCTGCGTACTGCCTTATAAGTACCGCGCGCTGACCTATTGCGCCACTGGAGCTGTTGACTCAAGTGCATATTACCAAACACTATGGTCTTTAGTTAGACTGATTTTTTAAACCCAGACCAAGTCTTTGTTCCTAAGTGATAAGAGGAACCTACTTTTCAACTGATCGTTTATGTTAGGCTATGAACTCCATTGCTACTGAAATGTCTCTCGCTTTATAAAAGCTTGCTCCAGGTGAGGCTTGAACTCACAAACGCAGCATTGCTCTGCGGAGTACTGCTTTATAAGAACCGATTGCACCACTGGAGTTGCTTTCCGACTGCACCACTGGAGTTGTTGACTCAAGTGCATATTAACAAACACTATGGTCTATAGTTAGACTGATTTTTAAAATATTTTTTCTAAGTGATAACAGGAATCTACTTTTCAACTGATCGTTTATGTTAGGCTATGAATTCCATTGCTACTGAAATGTCTCTCGCTTTTTAAAACCTTGCTCCAGGTGAGGCTCGAACTCACAACCTCGGCATTGCTCTGCTGCGTACTGCCTTATAAGTACCGCGCGCTGACCTATTGCGCCACTGGAGCTGTTGACTCAAGTGCATATTACCAAACACTATGGTCTTTAGTTAGACTGATTTTTTAAACACAGACCAAGTCTTTGTTCCTAAGTGATAAGAGGAACCTACTTTTCAACTGATCGTTTATGTTAGGCTATGAACTCCATTGCTACTGAAATGTCTCTCGCTTTATAAAAGCTTGCTCCAGGTGAGGCTTGAACTCACAACGCAGCATTGCTCTGCGTACTGCTTATAAGTACCACGCTGACCTATTGCGCCACTGGAGCGGTTGACTCAAATGCATATTACCAAACACTATGGTCTTTAGTTAAAGTGATCTTTCAAGTTAATCCATGATCTTTCCTCTAACTGTTTACAGCCATCTGATTTTCAACTGATCGTTTATGTTAGGCTATGAACTCCATTGCTACTGAAATGTCTCTCGCTTTTTAAAAGCTTGCTCCAGGTGAGGCTCGAACTCACAACCTCGGCATTGCTCTGCTTGTTGACTCAAGTGCATATTACCAAACACTATGGTCTTTAGTTAGACTGATTTTTAAAAACTTTTTCTAAGTGATAACAGGAATCTACTTTTCAACTGATCGTTTATGTTAGGCTATGAACTCCATTGCTACTGAAATGTCTCTCGCTTTATAAAAGCTTGCTCCAGGTGAGGCTCGAACTCACAACCTCGGCATTGCTCTGCTGCGTGCTGCCTTATAAGTACCAATTGCCCCACTGGAGCTACTTTCCGATTGTGCCACTGGAGCTGCTTTCCGATTGCACCACTGGAGCTGTTGACTCAAATGCATATTACCAAACACTATGGTCTTTATTTAAAGTGATCTTTCAAGATAATCCATGATCTTTCCTCTAACTGTTTACAGCCATCTGATTTTCAACTGATCGTTTATGTTAGGCTATGAACTCCATTGCTACTGAAATATCTCTCACCTTTTTGAAAACTTGCTTCAGATGAGGTTAGAACTCACAACATCGGCATTGCTCTGATGTGTATTGCCTTATAAGTACCGCGGCGCTGACCTATTGCGCCACTGGAGCTGTTGACTCAAGTGCATATTACCAAACACTATGGTCTTTAGTTAGACTGATTTTTTAAACACAGACCAAGTCTTTGTTCCTAAGTGATAAGAGGAACCTACTTTTCAACTGATCGTTTATGTTAGGCTATGAACTCCATTGCTACTGAAATGTCTCTCGCTTTATAAAAGCTTGCTCCAGGTGAGGCTTGAACTCGCAAACGCAGCATTGCTCTGCGACGTACTGCTTTGTAAGTACCACGCGCTGACCAATTGCGCCACTGGAGCGGTTGACTCAAATGCATATTACCAAACACTATGGTCTTTAGTTAAAGTGATCTTTCAAGTTAATCCATGATCTTTCCTCTAACTGTTTACAGCCATCTGATTTTCAACTGCTCCAGGTCAGGCTTGAACTCACAAACGCAGCATTGCTCTGCGGAGTACTGCTTTATAAGAACCGACTGCACCACTGGAGCTGCTTTCCGACTGCACCACTGGAGTTGTTGACTCAAGTGCATATTACCAAACACTATGGTCTATAGTTAGACTGATTTTTAAAATCTTTTTCTAAGTGATAACAGGAATCTACTTTTCAACTGATCGTTTATGTTAGGCTATGAACTCCATTGCTACTGAAATGTCTCTCGCTTTTTAAAAGCTTGCTCCAGGTGTGGCTCGAACTCACAACCTCGGCATTGCTCTGCGACGTATTGCCTTATAAGTACCGATTGCCCCACTGGAGCTACTTTACGATTGTGTCACTGGAGCTGCTTTCCGATTGCACCACTGGAGCTGTTGACTCAAATGCATATTACCAAACACTATGGTCTTTATTTAAAGTGATCTTTCAAGATAATCCATGATCTTTCCTCTAACTGTTTACAGCCATCTGATTTTCAACTTATCGATTATGTTTAGCTATGAACTCCATTGCTACTGAAATATCTCTCACCTTTTTGAAAACTTGCTTCAGATGAGGTTAGAACTCACAACATCGGCATTGCTCTGATGTGTATTGCCTTATAAGTACCACGCGCTGACCCATTGGACCACTACAGCTGCTGACTTAAATGCATATTACCAAACACTATGGTCTTTAGTTAAAGTGATCTTTCAAGTTAATCCATGACCTTTCCTCTAACTGTTTACAGCCATGTGATTTTCAACTGATCGTTCGTGTTAGGCTATAAACTCCATTGCTACTGAAATGTCTCTCGCTTTCTGAAATGCTGCTCCAGGTGAGGCTTGAACTCACAAACACAGCATTGCTCTGCTGCGTACTGCCTTATAAGTACCGTGCACTGACCAATTGCGCCACTGGAGCTTCTGTCTGACTGCACCAATGAAGCGGCTCTCTCAAACGAATATTACCAAACACTATAGTCTTTAGTTAGACTGATTTTTTAAACCTAGACTAAGTATTTGTTCCTTAGTGATAAGAGGAACCTACTTTTCAACTGATCGTTTATGTTACGCTATAAATTCCATTGCTACTGTAATGTCTCTCGCTTTTTAAAACCTTGCTCCAGGTGAGGCTCCAACTCACAACCTCGGCATAGCTCTGCTGCGTACTGCCTTATAAGTACCACACGCTGACCGATTGCACCACTGGAGCTGTTGACTCAAGTAACTATTACCAAACACTATAGTCTTTAGTTAGACTGATTTTTAAAATCTTTTTCTAAGTGATAACAGGAATCTACTTTTCAACTGATCGTTTATGTTAGGCTATGAACTCCATTGCTACTGAAATGTCTCTCGCTTTCTGAAATGCTGCTCCAGCTGAGGTTTGAACTCACAACCTCAGCATTGCTCTGCGACGTACTGCTTTATAAGTACCAATTGCCCCACTGGAGCTACTTTCCGATTGTGCCACTGGAGCTGCTTTCCGATTGCACCACTGGAGCTGTTGACGTAAAAGCATATTACCAAACACTATGGTCTTTAGTTAGATTGATTTTTTTAAAAATAGACCGAGTGTTTTTTTCTAAGTGATAACAGGACCCTACTTTTCAACTGATCGTTTATGTTAGGCTATGAATTCCATTGCTACTGAAATGTCTCTTGCTTTTCAAAAGCTTGCTACAGGTGAGGCTCGAACTCACAACCTCAGCATTGCTCTGCTACGTACTGCCTTATAATTACCGCGCGCTGACCTACTGCGCCACTGGAGCTGTTGACGTAAACGCATATTACCAAACACTATGGTCTTTAGTTAGAATGATTTTTTTAAAAATAGACCAAGTGTTTTTTTCTAAGTGATAACAAGAATCTACTTTTCAACTGATCGTTTATGTTAGGCTATGAACTCCATTGCTACTGAAATGTCTCTCGCTTTCTGAAATGCTGCTCCAGGTGAGGTTTGAACTCACAACCTCAGCATTGCTCTGCGACGTACTGCTTTATAAGTACCAATTGCCCCACTGGAGCTACTTTCCGATTGTGCTACTGGAGCTGCTTTCCGATTGCACCACTGGAGCTGTTGACTCAAGTGCATATTACCAAACACTATGGTCTTTAGTTAGACTGATTTTTAAAATATTTTTTTCTAAGTGATAACAGGAATCTACTTTTCAACTGATCGTTTATGTTAGGCTATGAAATCCATTGCTACTGAAATGTCTCTAGCTTTCTAAAAGCTTGCTGCACGTGAGGCTCGAACTCACAACCTCAGCATAGCTCTGCTGCATAGTGCCTTACAAGTACCACACGCTGACCGATTGCATCACTGGAGCTGTTGACTCAAGTACATATTACCAAACACTATGGTCTTTAGTTAGACTGATTTTTTAAAGCTAGACCAAGTCTTTGTTCCTAAGTGATAAGAGGAACCTACTTTTCAACTGATCGTTTATGTTAGGCTATGAACTCCATTGCTACTGAAATGTCTCTCGCTTTATAAAAGCTTGCTCCACGTGAGGCTTGAACTCACAAACTCAGCATTGCTCTGCGGAGTACTGCTTTATAAGAACCGATTGCACCACTGGAGCTGCTTTCCGATTGCACCACTGGAGCTGTTGTCTCAGGTGCATATTACCAAACACTACGGTCTTTAGTTAGACTGATTTTAAAAACTTTTTTCTAAGTATTAACAGGAATCTACTTTTCAACTGATCGTTTATGTTAGGCTATGAATTCCATTGCTACTGAAATGTCTCTCGCTTTTTAAAACCTTGCTCCAGTTGAGGCTTGAACTCACAACCTTAGCATTGCTTTGCAGCGTACTGCCTTATAAGTACCGATTGCCCCACTGGAGCTACTTTCCGATTGTACCACTCACTGACCGATTGCACCACTGGAGCTGTTGACTTTAGTACATATTACCAAACACTATGGTCTTTAGTTAGACTGATTTTTAAAATCTTTTTTTCTAAGTGATAACAGGAATCTACTTTTCAACTGATCGTTTATGTTAGGCTATGAACTCCATTGCTACTGAAATGTCTCTCGCCTTTTTTAAACCTTGCTTCAGATGAGGTTTGAACTCACAACATCAGCATTGCTCTGCTGCGTATTGCCTTATAAGTACCACACGCTGACCCATTGGGCCACTACAGCTGCTGACTTAAATGCATATTACCAAACACTATGGTCTTTAGTTAAAGTGATTTTTCAAGTTAATCCATGATCTTTCCTCTAACTGTTTACAGCCATCTGATTTTCAACTGATCGTTTATGTTAGGCTATGAACTCCATTGCTACTGAAATGTCTCTCGCTTCATAAAAGCTTGCTCCAGGTGAGGCTTGAACTCACAAACTCAGCATTGCTCTGCAGAGTATGAAGTGTCGCGCCCCGCAGTTCGAAGAATGAAACAAAGACTTGAAGTTTTGATGCTAGAAAAAATAGATTTTATTCGGCCGAAATAAAACCGAAGCTCTCTCTTCAGAAAAGTCTTAAGTCATATGCATACATTTCACTTGTGTATGTAATTCTATCTGTCCCAGAGGAGAAGACTTTGTTATGGTAAGGGGGAGAAAGCCCACTCCTCATTTCTTCCAGATGTGCTTTGCCACGTACACACTTTGACACAAAGGCCTTCAGAATATATTGGAAGATTCACTAGATACTTTATAGGCAAAATTCACCTTGATTATGTCTAAGTAATTCTGATTAATATCAATAAAAATCCTCTACATTCCTCCCTTTGAGACTTCATTAAGTCTCACAATTTGTTTACGTCTACCCAGAGTGCTACTTCATAATTCAGTCCTCTCAGCCAACACTATCTAGTGACTAAATAAGTCACACAGGTTTACCCTCAACCACTAAATGATGCGGCAGCACTCTGGAGGAGAATCAGAACCAAACATCTCTCTCCACCCTTGACTCAGAGAGAGTAAAAGATTCTGTCTCCTTTCTTTCTTTATAGTAAAATACAATGTTATAAGCATGAGCATGCATTTGGTTCAGTGCTTGCCTGTGGTTGTCACAGTTATGTGTATCAAAAACATAAAAACATATTCAAAATATAATACATTGAATATTTCAAGAAACAATAGTTCAGATCTCCTTCTGGCGCAGTATTACTTGGTATAAAAGTATAGCATTGATCCCCAAACACAACACAGACTTCTCCCTTTTCAGCTAACAAATAGTCCAAAGCTATTCTGTTTTGCCATGTCATTCGGCTTGTTGCATCTAATTGTTCTCCTAAAAGTGATAAGGCGTCATCAGTGTAATTAATAAATCTTTGCTGGTTGTAATATATATAATTGATCCATTCTGTATTTTTATTTTGCGCATTCCAAATGAATATTGATTCAAATCCTGATTTAACTTCATCTCTTGCTTTAAATTCATAAGGTATACCTCTCGGTTGGCCAATTGCATCTATATAAACTGCAGGGTCTTTTTCATAAGCTCTTCTCGATCTAGATGTCTCTTCTTTTGTTTCTCCTTCTTCTAAAGAGATGTGACTCATTTTATGGGTCAACGTAACCCTAGTACATAATCCTGACCATTTTCTGGTAATGTTGTCAAAAGGCCATATTCTAATCCACACATCCACCATATGTCTACTAATGGAATATCAATGTCATCAAATATAGGTGTTGGGCCTTCTTTTACCACTAAATAGTCAACTGTGCATCGCGGTATTTGCCATATCTTGCTACACTTTCCTTTAAACCTTCCTACGTCAACATTTCCCTTTTTCTCATAACATTCAAATTCCTGATCTGCCATTAATTGTATTCTTCCTTGCAGCTTTTGTATTTTTGTTTCTTGTATAATAGGCCATTTATGGGTACGTTCACACTGCAATTCAGTAGCTTCTCTGTAGATCGTTGTGGATTGGAGAAACTGGCACCAATATGGGCAAAATGCCATTTTTTTGGGTACAGTTTCTAAAGACATTTATCGCTCTGCCTCTTTCAATAAAACATTTACCTCCCATTTTTAATACATCTAACCCCATTGCATTAGACAGTCCTGGACATGTCTTAAACCATTCATCATGAAATATTTTGCAACTAGAACTGTGTATAGGTATAGGTATAATATACAAAATCGGTCTCGCTTCAAGACAAACTATGCAGTTTTCCCATTCTTCTTTTTCTGCTGTGTAATTTACCCATTTATACCAACTATTATCTTCTGCCTTTTCCCATAATATATCTGAATTGCCTTTGATAGTGATGTTATAATTGTCATCTACAATGCGTCTATTTTGTCTAGATATTCTTTCCTCCTCAACTTTTGCTTGTTCATTTTGGATTACGTAAAAGTCACTGCTAGATTTATTTGAAGGCTGAAAAGTCAATTCTTGGGAAGTCTGGTTGCTGTTGGTTCTCGTTTGCTTTTGCAATTGAAAGGAAGTCTGGTTGCTCTCTATTGGTGGAGCTTGGAATTGCATTTGAAGAGAAGTTTGATTGTTTTCTATGGGTTGAGCTTGTTGCATTACAATATGCATTAGGCATGTGATGATCATCAGATATCTTTCCACTTTTCCGCTTCCTCTCACAAAAGAATTTGAGCTCCTTGCTTATCTCTTTTTGATTTGTCATCAGTTTGTACTTCATCTTGTGTCACTCGTCTCTCCTCGTCACTTTCTCCTGAGTTGTCTGCTTGTCTGTTTCCTTCTCTTTCCACTTCCTCTTTTGCATTTGTTGGCTCTCAAGTATTCTGATCATCTCGTTAGCTGTCTCATCACTCATTCCATCTTCACCAGGGTGACTCTTTGCGAATCGATTCTTTCTTGAGGCCATCACTGTACACTCACTGGTTCTTACTGGTGGAGCAAACCATTCCTGGGCCTTGATAGCACTGCTGTCATCTGTAAATGGAAACTTTCAGAGTTTTTGTTAGTGATATCAAGCATGCTCCTTTGCTCATCTGGACAGTTATCCTTCTTGGTGTGACCTGTGAAAATTTCATGTGGGTTGAGGGCTGTCCTGGCCCCATTTTTGAGCTCTCAGAACTCCATTGCTGTTAATAAATTGAGTATACTATTTTCTATAATATAATAAAGAATTTAGTTTTACTCAGTTATCTCTTTGTTTTATAAACTGAGTTCCACTATATCTTTAGATAATTTCCTAGGCCTATCTTGCTCAGTAGCGTTGGCCTTTTGACCTGAAAAACACTCAACCCACTTTATGTTAACAGTCAGAAAGGCAATATTTTATCCTTTTGAGACAGAATCAGCTCCATCATGATATGCTGAAAAGAAAGTTAGATGTGGGGTGGACAGAGTAAGCTTGCTTGCTTTGCCTTCCCATGTAATGCGCTGCACAAATGTGGCACTGTTTTTTTTTTTTCTGCCGCAACAATAACCTAGGTACCGACCAGGAAACTTAACCGAATTCATCCATGGTCTTGATTTTACTGGGCGTTTTTTTGCCCTGTGGGCCCACATACTGTATTAAAATCTGCATACAGCTGTTTGGCAAAATAATTGATTTGTTTCAGTTTCTCGTCAGACACCTTCTTTCACTCCACACAACACCATAATTTTTACTTTTTCACACCCTTTCACACCCCCTTTTTTGGCCAAAAACATATTTTGTCTTGAGATTTCAGCTGATTGTGAACTGAATGGTTTTAGTTGTGGAATGCTACGGATTCTGAATATAACATGAAGTTTTTTTGTTACACTCAAGCGTAGACCTGGTAGCATTCAACATAGTGTCTAAATGTCATTATGTAACTGGACAACGTCAGTCACTATAAGGTTTGTTTTAACACTGCAGTATAAACCTCCTTTTTCTTTTTCTCAAACAAAATCTAATAGATTAATTGGTTTAGAATAGTTGTCTTAGGCATTGTGCAGTTGAGAGAGTCAATTGTAATTTCTCAAATGCCACTTGTTTGTCCAATTTAAAGTTTCATGAGCTACTTTTGAGATGAGGATTAGAGATCTCTGCATAATTTAGGATCCATGGCCATCAACATTTCTATCTTGTTATCCTCAGTTACGGCAGCATATGTGATTTCATGATTTTGGATCTTTGGCGTAATTTTTATTATGCTTTTATGCAATCCAGCCCCAGAAAATTACCATTAAACAAAATGGAGTGACCAAAATTGTTATTTTATCAGCCATATATATTTTTCTATTAGACATCTTGTCTACTTTTTTTTCTTTCCCAAAGAGATCAGCATTGTTGTCAATAATTCAGTTGTGCATTTTTCCCTAGTTGGGTAATGAAATAGCCCTCACTATGCCAAATCCAGCTCGATTATTTTTCCTAAATTGGTGAGTCAAGCACCCACTTCTGTCTGTCAAAATTTCTTATTTCTTAAGACATAAGGCTGGACTGGTACCTATTGAAAAGCAGATTCAGAATGTTAGTTAAAACACAGAATTCAAAGAACTGCTGTGAGACCAGTGAATAATCTCAAGATTAATAAAGTTAATAAAATGATTAACAAATTTTGAAACAGCCTCTAAAGTGATCAAATAAATGTGCTTCACCTGTGCGCACAATGGGAAGGGATGGAAGTGCTTCTGGTTAGATCATCAGTTTGTTGAAGCTGTTTGGCTGTTGCACTGGGTTGTCAGTCTGTGATGGCACTCAAAGGCCCGATGTTGTGGTGCATGATCTCCGTTGTTTCTCTGCCTCTCCTCAGTCTGGCTTTTGATTGTTCTTGCCAGAGTTTTGCATTTCAGGATGTTCTCTTCACACCCAGGAAAAGTCTCAAGTGAAAGATTCACCTTTTCCTGCTTTAAGTCAGCCTTTCTCCATGCAATAGTGTTCACTCCTCTTTTCGGAAGGTAGCTGAAAATCCATCAGCCCCTCCCTCTTCTTCTCTCTACAGCTGTTTTTGCTTCTTCGCCACTTTGTTAGACAGACTCCATTGTTTTGTCAAGGCACTGATCCAGAAGCCATCTGAAATCTTAACACTCAGAGACTGCATTATTCAAATTGCACCTTTGTAAACTGTGACCAAATTGTCTCTGAGCAATCAGCTCTTTATCTAATTTTCCACTTTTCAACCATCCCTTTCTATGGCCTCTTAATAAAAAGGTAAAAAGAAGTAAATAAATAAAATAAATAAAAAAGGTAATCTGGTTAAAAACAGCAGTTCCCTTATTCTCTTTTAGTAAAGCAAGTTCTTCGTTGCAGGAAAATAGCAAGCAGTTTTTTCTTTGCAAAATGCAGAAAGCAGCAGTAATCTACCTTTATTATGTATTATAATCAAACAAAAAAAATCCTTTCTGTTACAACAGTATGTATGGTAAACTAAAGACATCAATCATTATTTTTCTTCTATATTTGCATGGTTTAGAATAATCGAGTAATGGTGAATGAATTTTCCCAACCAACATAAAATAATTCCTTTTATTTAATTTAATTATTTAATCAACAAATTCCATTATTATTTTTAAATATCCTATAGCTTTTGATTCAAAATTTCTATGAACTTGGTCACCCAATCTTGCTCTCATTCAACATTGCACTACACAAGTTATATTTGGTTAGCTCAAACCCAAATCTCTAATTCTGTAATGGATTAACCTTCATACTGTCTCCCAGGGACAACAAGATACACATTTTGGAAGTCTTCAGTTATAAGCACGTGTAATATTTTTATTCATCAATTAATTTTTTATAATAATGTTGCCACTATTTTTCAATAAATTTTTTATCCTTTATTTAATGACCTTTTTATTCTATCTGATGCATGTACACTTTCTATATGCTTTTTCTTTATTTTATGATCACATAATATTCATAAAATCTTTAATAATGATTTTTATTTATTTATTTTTCAATTATCTCTCGTCTCTATCGTTTTATTTAGTGCGCACTTATCATTTTTAATGTTCTTCGTTCAACTTCCTCACTTAATATCTGTTCTCCGCCGCGCTGCTCTCAGAAATTTTTCTCTCCCTCTTGCTTTTTTTTCTCTCACACAGACACCCAACATAAGATCTTGTTACACATCTGGATTCAATCTTTATTGACCCTATTTCCCTAGAAACATGTACACCTCTAAGTCCCTCTTGAGTGTGACAAGAGCTGCGGCCGTTCTCCATTTAGAAAAAGGCACACTTCTCTCCCCAAACCTAATCGGAATTTATGTGTTTTCTCTTCACTCTCAGTCTTTCACACACACATGCATTCGGACACGGACACAGTTTCAAACATTCTCCTAAACAAAACAACAAAACAAAGCTTTTTTCTCTCGAGTATCCACCTGCTCCAAAATACTGGTTCTGTTACTGTAACCTCTCCTTAATCTCTCTTCGTAGTAAAAGAACAAGATCCTGCCAGGAATTTTTACCTACCCAAGCTGACCCCTGTGACCTTACAATTTTTTTGTCTTTTTTAATTTAATCAGGGCGGTATCGTAGGTCTTGCGCGCTCTCTATACTATATCTGCTAAACAATAAACCAGATAATGCATGCAGTTATTTTTTCTGGAATAAAAACTCCTCTTTTTTATGTTCTCATCTTTAAATTTAGTATTTTGGAAGAGCAAAATTTAAGTGACCTTACCACCAAGAACAGATTTTGCAAACAACACAATATTATATAAGAAAAAGTGCTTACCTGATTAAAAAAGGTGGCCACCTTTACGTGTTGTTTGAAATCTGCTCCAAGCGGTAGTACACTTTGTGGCTCTTTTCCAGATCCTGTTCGTGATGCCAAATGAAGTGTTGCGCCCCGCAGTTCGAAGAATGAAACAAAGACTTGGAGTTTTGATGCTAGAAAAATTAGATTTTATTCGGCCAAAATAAAACCGAAGCTCTCTCTTCAGAAAAGCTTCTCAACTGTCCTTTGTCTCTGGTTTATATACAAGCCATTTAAGGCGGATTCTAATGTTAAGTCGTATGCATACATTTCACTTGTGTATGTAATTCTATCTGTCCCAGAGGAGAAGAGACCCTCTAGACTTTGTTATGGTAAGGGGGAAAAAGCCCACTCCTCATTTCTTCCAGATGTGCTTTGCCACGTACACACTTTGACACAAAGGCCTTCAGAATATATTGGAAGATTCACTAGATACTTTATAGGCAAAATTCACCTTGATTATGTCTAAGTAATTCTGATTAATATCAATAAAAATCCTCTACAAGTACTGCTTTATAAGAACCGATTGCACCACTGGAGCTGCTTTCCGATTGCACCACTGGAGTTGTTGACTCAAGTACATATTACCAAACACTATGGTCTTTAGTTAGACTGATTTTTAAAATCTTTTTTCTAAGTGATAACAGGAATCTACTTTTCGACTGATCGTTTATGTTAGGCTATGAACTCCATTGCTACTGAAATGTCTCTCGCTTTTTAAAACCTTGCTCCAGTTGAGGCTTGAACTCACAACCTCAACATTGCTCTGCGGCGTACTGCTTTATAAGAACCGATTGCACCACTAGTAGTGTATACTGTAACACAAAATTTCTATTTTGAATAACTGTTCTTTTTAACTTTTTATTTCTCAAAGAATCCTGAAAAGTATCACAGGTCCTAAAAAATATTAAGCAGCACAACTTTTTCCAACATTTATTATAAATTAGCATATTAGAATGATTTCTGAAAATTCAGCTTTGCTTCACAGGAATAAATGATATGTTAAAGTATATTCAAATAGAAAACTTTTATTTAAAATTGCAATAATATTTCACAATATTATTTTGTGAAATAATATTCAGTATTTTTTATCAAATAGATACAGCCTTGATGAGCCTAAGAAACTTCTTTAAAAAAATTTACTGACCCCAAACTTTTGAACGGCAGTGTATTGTACTGTAAAAATGTTTTCTTAGGTAACCTAAAATGTACATCATTTAGATACATCAAGGGTCAAATCAAATATAAATAGCACATTAAAGTTAAAAGTTACACACTTTTTTGAGCGTGCGCTGTACAGGTCTGGTATAAAGAATATTTTTGCTCAGTTGGCTGAAATGTCCGCCCAATATAGAAAAGTTTTGCTCAGCAAGAAAAAAAATTAGAGGGAACATTGAGTACCACACGCTGACCAATTGCACCACTGGAAATGTCTCTCGCTTTATAAAAGCTTGCTCTAGGTGAGGCTTGAACTCACAAACTCAGCATTGCTCTGCGGAGTACTGCTTTATAAGAACCAATTGCACCACTGGGGCTGCTTTCTGATTGCACCACTGGAGTTGTTGACTCAAGTGCATATTACCAAACACTATGGTTTTTAGTTAGACTGATTTTTAAAATATTTTTTCTAAGTGATAACAGGAATCTACTTTTCAACTGATCGTTTATGTTAGGCTATGAACTCCATTGCTACTGAAATGTCTCTCACCTTTTTGAGACCTTGCTTCAGATGAGATTCGAACTCACAACCTCAGCGTTGCCTTGCTGCGTATTGTCTTATATGTACCACGCGCTGACCCATTGCACCACTGAAGCTGCTGACTTAAGTGCATATTACCAAACACTATGGTCTTTAGTTAGATTGATTTTTTTAAAAATAGACCAAGTGTTTTTTTCTAAGTGATAACAGGAATCTACTTTTCAACTGATCGTTTATGTTAGGCTATGAACGCCATTGCTACTGAAATGTCTCTCGCTTTTTAAAACCTTGCTCCAGGTGAGGCTCGAACTCAGAACCTCGGCATTGCTCTGCTGCGTACTGCCTTATAAGTACCGCGCGCTGACCTATTGCGTCACTGGAGCTGTTGATGTAAATGCATATTACCAAACACTATGGTCTTTAGTTAGAATGATTTTTTTTTAAATAGACCAAGTGTTTTTTTCTAAGTGATAACAGGAATCTACTTTTCAACTGATCGTTTATGATAGGCTATGAACTCCATTGCTACTGAAATGTCTCTAGCTTTCTAAAAGCTTGCTCCAGGTGAGGCTTGAACTCACAACCTTAGAATTGCTCTGCGGCATACTGCCTTATAAGTACCGATTGCCCCACTGGAGCTACTTTCCGATTGTACCACTGGAGCTGCTTTCTGATTGCACCACTGGAGCTGTAGACTCAAATGCATATTACCAAACACTATGGTCTTTATTTAAAATGATCTTTCAAGATAATCCATGATCTTTCCTCTAACTGTTTAAAGCCATCTGATTTTCAACTGATCGTTTATGTTAGGCTATGAACTCCATTGCTACTGAAATGTCTCTAGCTTTCTAAAAGCTTGCTTCACGTGAGGCTCGAACTCCCAACCTCGGCATAGCTCTGCTGCGTACTGCCTTATAAATACCTCGCGCTGACCTATTGCGCCACGGGAGCTGTTGACTCAAGTGCATATTACCAAACACTATGGTCTTTAGTTAGACTGATTTTTTAAAGCTAGACCAAGTCTTTGTTCCTAAGTGATAAGAGGAAGCTACTTTTCAACTGATCGTTTATGTTAGGCTATGAACTCCATTGTTACTGAAATGTCTCTCGCTTTATAAAAGCTTGCTCCAGGTGAGACTTGAACTCACAAACTCAGCATTGCTCTGCAGAGTATTGCTTTATAAGAACCGATTGCACCACTGGAGCTGCTTTCCGATTGCACCACTGGAGCTGTTGACTCAAGTGCATATTACCAAACACTATGGTCTTTAGTTAGATTGAGTTTTTAAATCTTTTTTCTAAGTGATAACAGGAATCTACTTTTCAACTGATTGTTTATGTTAGGCTATGAACTCCATTGCTACTGAAATGTCTCTCGCTTTTTAAAAGCTTGCTCCAGGTGAGGCTCGAACTCAGAACCTCGGCATTGCTCTGCTGCATACTGCCTTATAAGTACCGCGCGCTAACCCATTGTGCCACTGAAGCTGCTGACTTAAGTGCATATTACCAAACACTATGGTCTTCAGTTAAAGTGATCTTTCAAGTTAATCCATGATCTTTCCTCTAACTGTTTACAGCCATCTGATTTTCAACTGATCGTTTATGTTAGGCTATGAACTCCATTGCTACTGAAATGTCTCTCGCTTTTTAAAACCTTGCTCCAGGTGAGGCTCGATGACCGATTGTGCCACTGGAGCTGTTGACTCAAATGTATATTACCAAACACTATGGTCTTTATTTAGACTGATTTTTTAAATCTTTTTTCTAAGTGATAACAGGAACCTACTTTTCAACTGATCGTTTATGTTAGGCTATGAACTCCATTGCTACTGAAATGTCTCTCGCTTTTTAAAACCTTGCTCCAGGTGAGGCTCGAACTCAAAAGCTCGGCATTGCTCTGCTGCGTAATGCCTTATAAATACCGCACGCTGACCCATTGCGCCACTGGAGCTGCTGTCTGACTGCACCACTGCAGCTGCTGACTTAAATGCATATTACCAAACACTATGGTCTTTAGTTAGACTGATTTTTTTAAAACTAGACCAAGTCTTTTTTTCTAAGTGATAACAGGAATTTACTTTTCAACAGATCGTTTATGTTAGGCTATGAATTCCTTTGTTACTGAAATGTCTCTCGCTTTCTGTAAGCTTGCTCCAGTTGAGGCTCGAGCTCACAACCTCGGCATCGCTCTGCTGCGTACTGCCTTAGAAGTACAGCGCGCTGACCGATTGCACCACAGGAACAGCGGACTAACTGCGCCACTGGAGCTGTTGACTCAAGTGCATATTGCCAAACACTATGGTCTTTATTTAAAGTGATCTTTCAAATTAGTCCATGATCTTTTCTCTAATTGTTCACAGCCATCTGATTTTCAACTGATCGATTATGTTAAGCTATGAACTCCATTGCTACTGAAATGTCTCTCTCCTTTTTGAGACCTTGCTTCAGATGAGGTTCGAACTCACAACCTCGGCATTGCTCTGCTGCGTATTGCCTTATATGTACCACGCGCTGACCCATTGCATCACTGCAGCTGTTGACTTAAATGCATATTACCAAACACTATGGTCTTTAGTTAGATTGATTTTTTTTTAAAATAGACCAAGTGTTTTTTTCTAATTGATAACAGGAATATACTTTTCAACTGATCGTTTATGTTAGGCTATGAATTCCATTGCTACTGAAATGTCTCTCGCTTTTTAAAACCTTGCTCCAGTTGAGGCTCGAACTCACAACCTCGGCATTGCTCTGCTGCGTACTGCCTTATAAGTACCATGCGCTGACCGATTGCGCCGCTGGAGCTGTTGACGCAAATGTATATTACCAAACACTATGGTCTTTAGTTAGACTGATTTTTTAAAACTAGACCAAGTCTTTGTTCCTAAGTGATAAGAGGAACCTACTTTTCAACTGATCGTTTATGTTAGGCTATGAACTCCATTGCTACTGAAATGTCTCTCGCTTTATAAAAGCTTGCTTCAGGTGAGGCTTGAACTCACAAACTCAGCATTGCTCTGCAGAGTACTGCTTTATAAGAACCGATTGCACCACTGGAGCTGTTGACTCAAATACAT
Organism: Onychostoma macrolepis; assembly: GCF_012432095.1. Lineage (NCBI taxonomy): Eukaryota > Metazoa > Chordata > Actinopteri > Cypriniformes > Cyprinidae > Onychostoma > Onychostoma macrolepis. The sequence goes on along the minus strand of NC_081177.1, from coordinate 19,676,854 downwards.
ATTACCAAACACTATGGTCTTTAGTTAGACTGATTTTTAAAATCTTTTTTCTAAGTGATAACAGGAATCTACTTTTCAACTGATCGTTTATGTTAGGCTATGAACTCCATTGCTACTGTAATGTCTCTCGCTTTTTAAAAACTTGCTCCAGGTGAGGCTCGGACTCACAACCTCGGCATTGCTTTGCTGCGTACTGCCTTATAAGCAGTGTTGGGCAGTAACTAGTTACTAGTAACTTAGTTACTGTAATAATATTACTTTTTGCAGTAACTACTAGTGTAACTAATTACTAATAAGATTTCAGTAATAATTTTACAGTTACCATCAATAAAACAGCTTAGTTACTTAGTTACTTTTGATGCCTCAATCCCGCTGATTTAAAATCCAACAATCAAATAATTCCTAGATTTATTTTCATAATTTTCACGACTTGCATATGCATGTGATGTCCCCAATGGAATATGGAAAAGCTTACATTCAGCAGATAGAAATATTGCATTACATTGATTTTATCAGAAAAAAAAAGATGATCTGAACACTGTCGTGTACGTTGTGGCTGTACTTTACTCTGGCATTACATCCCTCTGATCAGCATGTGGTACATTATATTATTATAATTAAAAATCTTTTTGGAAAATTAAACAGTTTCTTACAAACTTATGTGATTTGATAAAATACATAATGAAATATAATCACGTATGGGTAATGGAGAAATTACAATTAGCTTCAAGCTACACATTCTACTTGAATGTCACTATCAATCACTATTGAGTGTTTGTAATAACTTCTGACTGCGATCAAATGTGGATTTTGGTCGAATGATGAGGCAGAAATATGTCGTTAGTAACATTCTACAATAATTTGATGTGGAAGATGCACAGTTACAACCTCTGTGGGGCATGAACAAACAGTAATGTAACTAGTAGTATAACTAATTACTGTTGCCAGAAAGTAATAAGTAAAGTAACAATATTACTTTTGAAAGGAGTGACTTTTAATGAGTGATAAATTACATTCTTTGAGTAACTAGCCCAACACTGCTTATAAGTACTTTGCGCTGACCGATTGCGCCACTGGAGCTTCTGTCTGACTGCACCAATGAAGCGGCTCTCTCAAACGAATATTACCAAACACTATGGTCTTTAGTTAGACTGATTTTTTAAACCTAGACCAAGTCTTTGTTCCTAAGTGATAAGAGGAACCTACTTTTCAACTGATCGTTTATGTTACACTATGGACTCCATTGCTACTGTAATGTCTCTCGCTTTTTAAAAACCTGCTCTAGGTGAGGCTCGAACTCACAACCTCGGCATTGCTTTGCTGCGTACTGCCTTATAAGTACTGTACGCTGACCGATTGCACCACTGGAGCTTCTGTCTGACTGCACCAATGAAGCGGCTCTCTCAAACGAATATTACCAAACACTATGGTCTTTAGTTAGGCTGATTTTTTAAACCTAGACCAAGTCTTTGTTCCTAAGTGATAAGAGGAACCTACTTTTCAACTGATCGTTTATGTTACGCTATGAACTCCATTGCTACTGTAATGTCTCTCGCTTTCTAAAAGCTTGCTCCAGGTGAAGCTTGAACTCACAACCTCAGCATTGCTCTGTGGCGTACTGCCTTATAAGCACCGATTGCCCCACTTCAGCTACTTTCTGATTGTGCCACTGGAGCTGCTTTCTGATTGCACCACTGGAGCTGTTGACTCAAATGCATATTACCAAACACTATGGTCTTTATTTAAAGTGATCTTTCAAGATAATCCATGATCTTTCCTCTAACTGTTTACAGCCATCTGATTTTCAACTGATCGTTTATGTTAGGCTATGAACGCCATTGCTACTGAAATGTCTCTAGCTTTCTAAAAGCTTGCTCCACGTGAGATTCGAACTCTCAACCTCGGCATAGCTCTGCTGCGTACTGCCTTATAAGTACCCCGTGCTGACCAATTGCGCCACTGGAGATGCTTACCAATTGCGCCACTGGAGCTGCTGTCCAACTGCACCACTGGAGCTGTTCACTCAAATGCATATTACCAAACACTATGGTCTTTATTTAAAGTGATCTTTCAAGATGATCCATGATCTTTCCACTAACTGTTTACAGCCATCTGATTTTCAACTGATGGTTTATGTTAGGCTATGAACTCCATTGCTACTGAAATGTCTCTAGCTTTCTAAAAGCTTGCTGCAGGTGAGACTCGAACTCACAACCTCGGCATAGCTCTGATGCTTACTGCCTTATAAGTACTGCGCTGACCTATTGCGCCACTGGAGCTGTTGACTCAAGTGCATATTACCAAACACTATGGTCTTTAGTTAGACTGATTTTTTAAAACTAGACCAAGTCTTTGTTCCTAAGTAATAAGAGGAACCTACTTTTCAACTGATCGTTTATGTTAGGCTATAATCTCCATTGCTACTGAAATGTCTTTCGCTTTCTAAAAGCTTGCTCCAGGTAAGGCTCAAACTCACAACCTCAGCATTGCTCTGCAGCGTACTGCCTTACAAGTACCGATTGCACCACTGGAGCTGCTTTCCGATTGTGCCACTGGAGCTGCTTTCCGACTGCACCACTGGAGCTGCTTTCCGACTGCACCACTGGAGCGGTTGACTCAAATGCATATTACCAAACAATATGGTCTTTAGTTAGACTGATTTTTTAAATCTTTTTTCTAAGTGATAACAGGAATCTACTTTTCAACTGATCGTTTAGGTTAGGCTATGAACTCCATTGCTACTGAAACGTCTCTCCCTTTCTAAAAGCTTGCTCAAGGTGAGGCTCAAACTCACAACCTCTGCATACCTCTGCTGCGTACTGCCTTATAAGCACCACGCCCTGACCTATTGCACCACTGGAGCTGCTTTCCAATTGCGCCACTGGACCTGCTTTCCGATTGCACCACTGGAGCTGTTGACTCAAATGCATATTACCAAACACTAACTTTTTCCTCTAACTGTTTACAGCCATCTGACTTTCAACTGATGGTTTATGTTAGGCTATGAACTCCATTGCTACTGAAATGTCTCTTAAATTACCAAACACTATGGTCTTTAGTTAGACCGATTTTTTAAAACTAGACCAAGTCTTTGTTCCTAAGTAATAAGAGGAACCTACTTTTCAACTGATCGTTTATGTTAGGCTATGAACTCCATTGCTATTGAAATGTCTCTCGCTTTTTAAAAGCCTGCTCCTGGTGAGGCTCGAACTCACAATCTGAGTATTGCTCTGCTGCATTCTGCTTTATAAGAACCGATTGCACCACTGGAGCTGCTCACCAACTGCGCCACTGGAGCTCCTGACTAATTGCGCCACTGGAGCTCCTGACTAATTGCGCCACTGGAGCTGTTGTCCGATTGCACCACTGGAGCTGTTGACTCAAGTGCATATTACCAAACACTATGGTCTTCAGCTAAAGTGATGCCATTGCAAATGAAATGTCTCTCGCTTTCTAAAACTTTGCTCCAGGTGATGTTTCGACCTCACAAACTCAGCATTGCTCTGCTGCGTCCTGCTTTATAAGTACCACGTGCTGACCGATTGCGCCACTGGAGCTGCTGACTCAAATGCATACTACCAAACACTAGTTAAACTCAAAATTCATCCGTTTAGCTGTGCATTTATCGAATGAGCACTGTGCTTCGTCCGAACTGACTGCACTGTATTTCATGTATAATCATTTTCTATTTTTAACTGTTTTAATTTCATTTTAAATCAATGTTTAAATCATTTTAAAAGTTTTTAAATTCCTTGTTTTATTGTTGTGATTATTTTTTATGATTATTTTTTTTTCCTTTCATGTAAAGCACTTTGAATTACCATTGTGTATGAAGTGTGCTATATAAATAAACTTGCCTTGTCTTGTCTTGACTTTAAGGGTTTGTGTCGGTGTCTGTCTGCCCCCCTGGGGGAAACACTGCTAAACAGAAAGTCTTTTTTATGGAAGATTAGCACACATGCTACAGATTGTTCAGCTCATTTGAAGATGACCATCCAATGTTAGATCAGTCCTTCACATTAGCCCTTGAATTGAGGTCACTTGAAATTAGCAATGGCAGTTCAATGTTATACTAATCTCTCAGGTTAGCTTTTATCTTTGAGAATATCTCTTGTATTCTAAAGACATGGTATAGATGAGGTTCAAAATCACAATCTCAGCATTGCTCTGCTGTTTACTTCTTCACAAGCATGCACTGAGCAACTGAACCTCTGTAGCTGCTTATTTCAGGGCTATAAACCATCATGAGAAAAAAGCCAAACACAAAACATATGGAGAAATTTATAATTTTGTCATCGCAAAAGACAGAGATTCATAGACATACAACTGCTCTTTGCATGAAAACAGACTACAATCTGGATAATATTTACTTTAGAAATTACTAATTATTTCAGCATTTTTTTTGTCAGTTAAAGTGCATATCATGCTGCCAGATTTTTTTGCAATTGCTTGTGACTGGACCGGGACCTGAGATGATGATCCGAGACAAATGATTCTAAAACTAATTTTTCATCTTCCATTTTCAGTTTACATGCAAATTACAGACAATAAAGACAATCATATATGTCTTGTTTGATTTCAGCTTCTCAAATCTCATGCAAATCCAGCTGGATTCTTCATCACATTATATGGTGACATTGTTATCATTGTCACTATCCAATGAAACGCTGCTCACCATAATGGTGACTTTAAAATATCTACACTATTTTCCCACAATACAGACAATAAGGTTATTTCACCACAAAAAAAAAAAAACTGAATTCATAGAATTCTTAATATAGTATTTTATTCTATGAAATTACAGGTAAATCTCAAAACAGTGCATGCCTGACTCAATAGTGTATTGCTCTGTTATATATTGTTTGACATTTCTTTCTCTTTGATTTTGAAGTTGGGCTTGTACTTTGAAGATCTTGTCATGTGTATGTTTTCTGCTACAGTAGTGATTGTTTCCCTTCTTGTCATTAGTTAACTGGTCCTATTAAAATCTTTAGCTCTTATACATTAGTTATATATTGTCCTGTTTTTTGTTTAGTTTGTCCCTGAATATTACTGTGATACAAGTTTGAGGAAAAAAAGGTATGGTTATTTTTAATAATTTATAGAGAAGAATGTCAGTGGAAACTACATTGATCACTTGATTAGACTCTACATGAGGATTTCTATCATAATTCAAGGATAATCTGTATACCTGACTGGCAAAACAAGAAACAGAATGTTACAATAACAGATATAAGCAGAGCATTCAAGATGGCAATTTATTCCAAAAATATTTATTCCACTGTTAGTTTGCAGTAGACCCATTAATGGATATAAATTTCTGGGGACATCTCAGACTTTCTCATTTACCTGCATATATTAACCTTCACAATGAAAGTCACACTTTTGCAAATGTGCAACAAACAAAGCTGTGGTGGCATTCTGAGCATTACAGTGATCCACACAGTGTTCATGAAATATCATCAAATGTAAACAAGTGCAATCTAAAAAAAAATGGGGAATATATATATATATACAGGGGTTAAATTGGGATTTGTTATGTGGGGGCTCTATGGTATCGAGCGCATATACAGTATATATATATATATATATATATATATATATATATATATTTACATTTAGTAATTTAACAATTTAGCAGACACTTTTATCCAAAGTGACTTACAAATGAGGACAATGGAAATATATATATATATATATATATATATATATATATATAATGTGTTTTTTTTTTTTGTTGTTGTTGTTTTTTTTTTGCAAATATGATTTATTCTAATGCAATATTCTCATCGGTTTTCTATCAGCTGTGACATAGGCTATAAATCTGCATGTTTTTTTATATTTTATCCAAGGGCATTTTTTTTTTTTTTTTTTTTTTACCTTTATAGAGGGCATTTTCCCACTAATCTCATTAGCTTTCATTTCAAATGCTTACATTTGATCTATACATTCAATTATAATAATGTGATTGTTATTATCTATACATTATCAAATTAAATAATTTACACTGAAAAATACAACTACATTAAACTATGAGATTCTTTAAAAAATAAATAAATAAATAAAAATTGAACATACAAACAAGAAATGATGGTGGAAATTATACTTTTCAACGAAATTAAAACGCCAGTAGGTGCCAGTAGTGAGCTTTTAATGAATGAGTCATTGAGTCGTTCATTCAAACGATTCGTTCAAACGGCAGATTCATCAGATGTTAATGCTTGGGCTAATGAAACTTTGACTCAACCGATTCGTTCAAAACACTGAATCATTCAACAATGAATCGGATGGTTGCTTTGAGATGCGCTGTGGTTCCGCCAAAAATGTAAGTGACCTAATGTTATTGTATTTGCTCATTGAACTGTTTATAGAACTATTAAACAGTCGTAATGGTGAAAACGTTGAGTGATGTTGCCTAACTATCTGTATTTTAAATATAAAATATTCCATTTTGAATTTTTACCTCAGTATGCTAAGTTTCTTTGTCTTGCGCGTTTTGATTTCTCCTCGAGAAACCTCGCCTCAGCAGCGCAACCTTATATGCATTATATACAGTATAGCTATCCACTATTCGCCACTCACTCTAAATGTAATAAAATCAGAATAATACTTACGTTTTGGTGTTTACATGGTTATTTTTGGTTAGTGATGTTTTAATCATGTTAGTTGTCTGACGTTAATGAAGCGTTAATGTCGAGCCCTGGAGTCTATGTGCCGGGGCTCAGCCCCGGACGGCCCCGGCCCAATTTAAACCCTGTATATATATATATATACATATATATATACATTGCACATATATATACATATAAATTGCACACACACACGCATATATATATATATATATATATATATATATATATATATATATATATATATATATATATATATATATATATACATATATATATATATATATATGCGTGTGTGTGTGTGCAATTTTACTCTGCAGTTTACTCTGCAAACAAGGGCCATTTGAAATCTAGTTACTGTTTACAATATCATTCATGACACAGCAGATTGAAAATCATTATGAGACAATAATATTACTACTGCAGTTGAATCCTGATTGCAACTACATACAAATTTCCACCCAGTTTTAAATGCTCTGCATGGGAAGAGTTTTTGTTTCTGTTCATGCCCACTTCACTAACTATAAGTGATTGCAATAACTGCTCACAAAGCTCAGAAGGCTCAGTTAGACTGTGTATTTACCTAGTTAAAGTTGAGGATGCCATCAGGGCAAATGTGATTGTATGAAGAATTCTTAATGGAGAAAGAACAAGTCAAGTCACCTTTATTTATATAGTGCTTTATACAATACAGATTGTGTTAAAGCAGCTTTACAGTAAAACAGGACAACAGTGTGTCGATAATAGAGGGGACAATAGTAAAACACTCAATTTTCCAGTTAAAGTCAGTTTATTAGATTGATTCAGTATTGTCATCATCCAGCTCAGTTCAGTTAAAATAGTATCTGTTCAATCAAGACCAAACTATGTTTACCATATTGTTGATAGGCCTTAGTTTTTGTCTTTTACCATTAAACGCAATATTTGAATATGCTATTGAGACATGTTTACAATATATGTAATAATCTAGTATGTAGTAATAATGGAGGCATTTTAAAATCAGGGAATGACTATGAGAATGGGATGCAACCTTAAAACACATACACAAAGAGCTAAAACAGACTTGAATAACCATGCAACTTTTTATTTTTTAATAATTAGTGATGGTTGACTGTAGATGGGCCTTTCTGCTTCTTGAAGCAGTTTCACAATCTGGTGGTTCTTGATTGGATGCTCTGATATCATTTACCAGATGGTTGGAGTGAAAAGCATCTGTGATGGGGTCCTTACGGATTGAACTAGTCTTTATTGCATCTAATCGAGTAGATGTCCTGGGTGTTTGACAGAATCTGCTACAATTTGCATTCTAGATCTAAGCATCTGCCATAAGAAGCTGTGATAAAACCAGTAGTTGAAGCTGGCCAGGATATTTGATTGCTTGCCAAGCTCTTTGCGGAGAAAGAAGAGGCACTGCAATTCTTTTTTGAGCACAAAACAAGTGTTACTTGTTTTCTGGTTAAAATATCTAACAATCGTTGAATCCAGATAACTTTTACTTGAGAAGCAAGTTTACTTGAGACTTTTTAGAGAACACATCTTTAATGCCAGTATATTTTGTCTTACTACAAGTAAAAAAATCTGACAGTGCAGTAAGACAAAATACAGTAATATTCAGGACTGAATAAGATGAAAACATAAAATCTTATGCAGTACTGCTTCTCAAGTTAATGTATCTTGTTTATAGGTTTCAAATATTAAATATTCATTGTCAATGAAGACAACTGCTAGCTGGTTGGCACGTCTTTAGATGAATTCCCCACCAGAGTAAGTGTTCTTGTGTCTGGTTAGATATCCATGTAATTCACCCAGTGCCTTTTAAAATGTTCTCCTGCTCCAGAATATACTGTACACCACTGTGTTCAGACTTTAAAGTGAAAAGAGTCACAGGATGTTGAAGCTCCACATGACCATTCTCTTGAATGTCCTACAACTAATTTAATTTTAACATCTGAAAATGAAATGCCTGGGCCATGTGCATTTGGAATATGGTCAAGAAACAACCAAGCACCTTCACAGTTTTTGCACATTCTGTTATCAGTTTAGACCCAAACATGTTTTATTTATTGAGTAAAAAGTATAAGAAAGAACAAAAGAAGTAAAGCATATCTGTGTATCTGTATGCTGTAGCCAAAGGTTTTGTATAATGAAACAATAATTTCAACATAATCTGATACAGACATAAGCAAATGTTTGGATTCAGATTAATTGAAACCCATGCAAGTCTAGCTTCCAATGACATCTCTAACTGATACCAGAATGAAAAGTCTGCATATTTAACTGATTAAACTGAAGAAGGAAATTAAAATGAAGAATCTTACTAATACTGGGTGGAAAAACATGAGCAGACATGAGTCTCAGTCAGCCTTGGCTTTGTTTCCACTGGTGTTTTGACACTTGCAAGTATTATTTTCTAACCCAGACTTCATTTGTTTTCCTGTTCACACTGCTGAATAGCAAATACTGTATATCCTTTTCATCTCCCTCCCACCAGACAAGAACAACTATTTATTATAGCTGTAAGCAGTTGTCAACACCATGCCAAATCCACATGGCTTTAAAAAAAAAACTGCTGATATAATTTAAACCAAGAAATCATAAATTTAATGGGAAAAGAAGGATTTGTTAAATGGAAATGTTCATTTACACCCACACACACACTCTTTATCTATCTGCAGAGACTAAATGTTATCAAATGACATGTTCATCAGTTATAAGTGCATAAAAACAGAAAATATGCAACACACCATCTCGCTGGGATCACGCCAGGGCCAAAACAAGAAAGAGTCAAGGAAAACTAGAAAAATTCACTGTAAACCTGGAAAATTCACTGCTTTTACCTGATCTGATTCACATATTAATTTAGAGCAACTTATGAGCAATACAAGTTTCATTCTAATAAGGTAGTTAAGTAATTAATTAATTTAGAGTTACAGTAATTCATATTAAAAGTGTAGTTCTAGTGAATTTTGAATAATAATGATAATAATAGTTTGATATTATTTTTAACAGTTAAACTAGATGTTACTTCATGAAGCACATAAGTTACCTGACTTAAAAAAAAAATGGTCCCTGTGATAAGGGGAACCCAATAAATGCAACCAGCAGAAAAAAGAAAAAAATCCTAGGTCCTGGACATTATGTTGGTGTTTTTTACTGGCACTACCAGCTTAGGTCACTTTCAGAACAGGTTTTATTGTCTATCTCTCCATCTCCTCTGGCTTCTACCTCTGTGAAGCTTAGAGTGAAAGTAAAACAGTGAAATATGATCAGTGGGATGCAGTGGTGGCAGATGGATGAGCTAGTGTCCAGTCAGGTGGACTTATGAGATTGGAAGCGACAGGAGGAGTTGGGCTCCATGATTTAAAGATGAGTGTTAAAGGAGGATTCTAAGAAGTTCATTTTATTCTCCTGAGATATCACTTATTATTGCACTGTCGATAAGAACACCTGGGAACACACATACTGTACTTGTGAAGTTATAAAAGGGACAGACAGAAAAAAGTGTGAGAGGGGGAACTAGTCTGAATTAGTGTCACCAAACTACGTTACCAAAATAATGACTATTTTTCAAACAGGTTTCCGAAACACACACCCGTATTCCATTGTTCAACAAACAGCCAAAAGCATGGCATGTTTTGGCAGTGCTTGAATTTTTTTTTTTTTTTTTTTTTAATGTCGAAAGCAGTCAGTGCTGTCAAAGTGTCATTCTCATATACAGTATAATACAATATTTTGTTTTAACAATAATATTGTTTTTGTTACATGTTGATACATTTATAGATTAATAGATCAAATGTTTGAATATTAATTTAATTTTGAACTAAATGTTATTTTTTGTCATCTAGAATTTAATTTGAAACTAAACTAAACTAAAACCAAAAGCTGTAAAAAATGGCCACTAAATCTGTGATATGAAACCTTATTTTAATGTAGAAAGAAATACAATGCACAAGCTTGGACACAGATAATAAAACACACGACTTGAATTCTAATAACAATCCATAAGCAATGGACATGTTGACCTAGTTCACTGCAGATTGCCACCTCATTACCGGCACACATGTACAGAATGCTCAAAAGCTCATCTAGCCTCTGGGTCATCTGAGGGCCACTTTCTCTGAAAGCAGAGATGGCTGACCTCCTGCTGCTTCAAACACCTCTGAGAGAAATACCAATTACCGACCACATCAGCGTCCATATCACAACGCTGTCAAGACCCCAAGCCTCATAACATCAGTATGTTAACTCCATCTCCATTTCTTTCTATGATACCGCCGGCCACACATGCACAAACATAAGAACACACGACCAAAGCCATGCCATGCTCATGATGCCATTGTGGCCCCAGGGTCTCAAAGGACCCTTCAAAAGCGTGCACACAAAAGGCTGGGGAGGGAGGGAATTAAAGCTGATAGCACAGAAGTACTTCATCCCCCGTGTGTCTAATCACAGCACTGTGAAAGGAGCTGCAAAAAAACGTCAAGCTAATCAAAGTGCATCAACAGGACAGGCTGCTTTAATGCACACTGCAAATTACCCTGAGAAATTATAGATTTGAAAATAGGCCCTTTCACTCACACTAGAAACAAAGGGGAGAGAAATGAAAGAGGGCTATTTTCTGAGGATGAGGCTATTTTGGTTGCCAGCAATGGGCAGGAAGGGTCTGGATTTGATTTATGATTTGCATGAAACAGTGCCATATTCACATGAAGTACCTGAGATTTAATTACAGTGCTATAAGTTTAACCCCTGTTGTGCCAAAAATGAAAGCTGCTGTTCACATTCTCTGTGAAGAAAAATAATTTAGGGAAAAGCGACCTTAAGGTGTTCTATGTCAATGAAAATATACTGCTAATTGGAGGATATGTGCATTGCTGTTGTGCTCGTGGGGAACTGGGTTTGACTCCAGCTGGGGTGCTCAATGCTGCATTTTCCTCTCTGATCGAGACCAAAAATGAAACAATCTGGTCCATTTTTATTAAGCAAAAACACCAAATTGTTATGTAAATTAGGCCCATTACAGTATTTATTATATCTTGTTCACAAAATTCTTCATTCTAAGAAAAATCTGTAAAAATATCGCCCAAGATACAATGTTAATATGATGGATTTTTAATGAGGTGTTTTACCTATATTTTGAATGGCACATTGCATTGTGTTTTCTTTTAGGATTGAAGGAAATGTCCGTAAACTTAATTGAAAACACACTGGCAATTTTCTAAAAGGACATTGTTCATATTTCTAATGGTTTTTACAGTGTGTTTGCCTGCCACAACTGTTGTTGTGCTATTATTATTAAATCATACAAACCATTATTCATTCAATTTTGCAGCATTATAACTGGGAAAATATCCAGGCATGCAGGGTAATCAAGTGCATTTGTGACGTTGTAGGTCAAGACACCACATGCAACTGAATAAGGTTTAATTATGCAACTAATAGGCCTAGATATCACCATACTTTCCCAGTTGATTGACTGCATCAAAAAAAAAAATTGTTGACATATTGGAGTCAAAGGTTTTTACAAAGGGTATATTGCATACCTTTTTGTATTATTCCATAAACCAGAAAATACGATAAATCACCAGAAATAAAAAAATAAATGGTCACTTTGTTTTTCGGGAAATATAAATAAAGCAAAATGATATATGAACTCACCTCTTTAAAAGGCCCTTCAGAATAATGATGGGAATAAAACTGGAAGTGGAGGTTGAAGGGGAGATTTCTGGCTCAGTGCAGAAGACAAAAAAACTCATTTTACGAAAAGGGCATTTAAACATATATGTTGTAAATAAAATGTGTCTGAAATCTGCAACTAGTCTGAAACAACACAACCAAATATCCCAAAATCTCAAAACTGACCACTGCATAAAAAACAATATTTTTGCCTGTAGTGACTTGCCTTAAATATTCAATGCAGGTGTCTGGTTCATGGAACAACACCACAAATACGTTGCATGATTCAAATAATTGAGTGAATAGTGAATTGGCCTTTAAAACAACACAGGCAGCACATGAACCTAAATGGTGCAATCAGCAGACACAATTTTGTCTGCTTTACAATAACCCCTGCCAAAAGGTCAAACCTAAATGGCAACATTTTGTCATCTTTCAGCTCAAATCCATTTGTTATTATTACTATTGCCCAGAAAGCGAGACAATTAGCTTTCACAATGGTCTAATGCAGAGCACAAATAGTTATATACTAGGAATTAACATCAGCACACTTTCTCTACCTGAGCCTCCCCTTCTATTAAAACAAAAATGACAAAATGACTTCGTATTGACTCATGAATATGAGTCATCATGGATATCTGCACTCCATCTCTCTCACACTGTCAGACATACTTCACCGTCTTGCAAAAGCCTAATATGTGTATGCTCAGAAGAATACCACTAATTATATCTGGAAAGGCTGATGCAAAACAAAATGTAATTAATTTATTCATTCATTTACAGACGTGTGGAATGGCAATACCAAAAAATGTTGAACAAGGATAAAATGAAATTCACATTCAGTCCTTTCCAAGGAATATCGAGCTGTCAAAACCTGTTATTTTTCACTCCTTATCTCTCACAGAATTCATGTGGGAAGTTTTACACTGAAGAAGTCTTAGTTACAACAGTATAGAGCCATTTTTCACCTTCTCATACATTTTCTACTTTCAGATCATTTCCTTTGATATTCTGTGTCAAAGCTATTATTGTAGTCTTTCATGTAAAAACCAACTAAAATTTATTTTCCTCTGTTACAGTAAAGGTATAAACAACTGTTGATGTTTTTATCAGTGGTTTGGAATCTCATTTCTGGGTGACCAATTCCTTTAAAAAACAACTGACTCCAAACTTTGAGATATATTAAATGCACAGGTCCAGAATATCCAAAATTATGAACACAACTGGCTGCATAAGAAATTGTACAATTGCACAAATAGCAGAAATTAGCTGTCTGCTACATGACCAGAATAGACCTGTGACTCATTTTTGGGTCATGTTGCACCAGTTGAGATCCACTGTAATTATTTTTTGCTTTATGGTTTGTCATCAAAAATAAGTAGAACCTGCCCAAACCAATGTAATTAAAATATGTTTAAATTCTCTGTAACACACTGCTGCATCTTCCTTGACCTTATATTATTAACCCTACGTTTGACATCGATGGTGAATCTTCACAACTTCAGTATGTGTGGTTAGTTTATTAAACACTTAGTTCATGTTCACAACCCATGGTTCACTTTCACCTGATTCAATCAGAGGTCGTGTGAGTCACAGTGACTCAAGAGCAGCGCGATTACGATTCTGATCAGTCTGGATGAGGCGCCTGAGAGCCTGAGCTGCTCTCTTCCATTTACTCTTTCTTAACAAGTCAAGATTACACCTTACACTTTATCAGCCTACTTTCAAAAACCCACTGCAACACAGTCAGTTACAATACAGCTGTACATAACTTGAATGGGCTTGATACTTCACCTGGCTGATTCTAGTAACATTACTACTTGTCTTTCTAAAGCAGTATATCAATAATAACCTTACCTTGTTTCCAAGAAACAGTTCAGAACAAGGAACAAACAGTTCTTCTAGACCAAGGGCCACAGGTGGAGACGTAGATGTAATATTGTGTTTGAAGTGGCCAACTGTCAAGTCAAAAGGAGAAGAAATGACCACTTCTGATGAAAGTAAAATGGATTCAGTGGTCAGCTGCCTTTTTACTAGAAAAGAATGAAAAAAAATGAAAAGAAAATAAGTGTTTATGGATTTACACTCCCTACCCAGTAAAGCATGATGACATTCAGCCTTTATCAAAAAAGACCACCTCAGTCAGCCAAGAAAGACATTTTTGTAATCGCAAATAATATATGCAATGTGCATCACAGTGAGACATTCATTGTGAATGGAAATCGATTTGGTTTTCATTTTCACTTTAGGAATTGTTGCTGGAGATCTTATGGATGAACTGCAAATTCTTGAAGCAACAGGTTATTTTAAACCTCAGGAAATACATAATAAATACATAGTCTTGGTGATTGACTAAGAAGTGATTCCATTCTGCCACTGAATTTTCCTAAAAGTATTATTTAAATAAAATTCAATTAGTAAATGTTACCTGTTGAGATGAATTACCATGCAAATGCAGGTTTAAAAGAACTGACACTCAGTGTTGCGTATTATATTCATTATAAAAGTCTTTTGACAGCATGGAGACACAAAGTGTAGCAAAGCATGGGACACCTAAAAAAAGAGAAATGGAGTTATTTAATTAAACACAATGTGATAAGCGCCACAATACTTCAATATTTTAATTATTCAGAAGGCCTGTAAACACGTCCCTTCTTTCCTCTGAGCTGATAAGAGTACAAGCAGTTTTAGATTTTGATTGCTTAATTTTTGCTCAACAAAAGCAGGGGCCAAATAGAGCTGATAGACAAGAAGAGGGAATGGAAAAAAGAGCAATAAAAGATGGTACAAAAAACTGAGACGAGTGAATTTCAGGACTTGACAGCAAAAGAACAATTCAAGGAGAAGAGAATGAGAGATTGAGAAGAGGGCGAGTGATTATTACGCTCTGAGGTTTTTACTGACTTAATTTCAACACCATGTCTGTCATTGTACATGCATTCCCACTCCTTCATTTCTTCCAAGTCTTAATCTCATTTTAATTCCTGAAGCTTTCTGTTGGCAGACAATGAACGACAGCATTAGACAACCACAGTTAACCAGAGACACAGAGAGGATCAATGCAAGTGATCAAAGCGAGTATTCCTACAATCTCCTGTCAGCTCTTGAGCCTGATGAAAGAGTTCAGAACATTGTCACCAGCTCTCCAGCACTCCCCATTTGACCTAAAATGTTGATGTGAAGCACATAAATTCTCCCAGTACTTTCAGAATGTCACTGAGTGATTGCCTAACTATGTTATAGCCCTGTTCTTTCCTAACACCACTTTTTCCAGCATTTCTGTCTGTGACTCAGTGGGAATGCTTTTCAGTCCACCACTCAAGAGAACGGTGTTATATTTTTAGCCCATTTTTATTCGTAGCCAAGTGTTTCTAGGCTGCTTTCTTTGTGTTCAGCAGTGCATTCAAGATATGACCTTGTGCAAACATTTGAAAAAGATTTTTGAATGTCTGCATGTCACTGCCTCGATCAGGCTTTGTGCTGGGAATCAGCAGAGAAATTTCATTCAGCTTTTTTTATTCTGCAAACTAGTTAGTTGCTCAAATTCTCTGTCACTTTCTTTTAGACATCAAACCATCTTTAACCCTTTAATAGGTCTCTAAACTATTGGCTTAAGCACATTTGAGTTATTGTATAATATATATTTTAGACACACAGCGCTAGCAACACATGGGTTCGAATCCCAAGGTAAGCAAGAACTGATAAATCGTGTATAAATTTAAAATGTAATGTAAGGTTTTTTTTGTTTATTTGTTTTTGTACTGAGATTGTCAGACTGATTGTTTTCAAGAGTACAATATTTTTCAGGATGCTCACAGAGCAGATTAAATACAAAATAATATGGGTAATATTTGTTGAAATCCTGCTCAAACAAATGGCTTGAGATGTCCCCAAATTTGAGACTAAGACCATCTCCATTTACTTTCATTTTTGTCTCACTGTCATCTAGAAGAAACCATTGTGTATATTAACGGTTAAAATATTTTAAAGATAGATGCATTACATAGTGAATATGATTCTAATACAGCAATACAGAAGTGCAGTTTTACCATTTCATGGGTAAACAAACATCTTGTTTAATTACAATTAAAAATAAATCTGAATACACTATGCAAAATGAGACTCAGACCTCCCAGATCTCATAAAAGTGCCAACAAAACCAAAATTGATACCACAGCTACAGACTCTATTCACGAGTCTGCCCTTTTCATTTTCACAGTAAACATGAGAGTGACATTCACAAAAATGTACAATAACTGAGAAAATGAGATCACATAGACATAAAATCTCCAAACTTTACTTCAACGTCAATCTTCTAATCTAACTCTAATCTAGCCTTAAGTAATACATGTAACCATTGTCATAGATAACAATAATTCATTAAATAAATAATAATTTGGTTCTATTTTGTCTCAATCTATTATGGAGAACTAAGTATAAATCTTCTATTAAACACATCAATACATATGTCAAAAAATTTATATCATCAATAAATGCATTACATGTCATTTAAATTCTTCAGTTGTACATTGATGGATTTATTGACATTCATTTGCTTATTGAAACTGTGAGTGAATATATTGATTTGTTAGCATCGACATTTCATGATTTAATTATTAAGATTTACTAAGATTTTTGGACATATGCCGATATATTATTATAGCACACTTAGTCATCCATAAGCAGACAGTCCTAAGATTATAGTGACATACGTGTACTTACAGTATGTCAAACACATATCAGTGACAAACTAGTTATTGACCGTTCCACTCAAACAGCTCATCCTATGAACAGAACCATATTTACACTCCTTACAGGACTACTTCTTTTGCTGTGAACACAGCCTTTTAGCGCTGAGGGTTCAATTCATCATTAATGAAATCAACAAGTCTAGAGCATCATCAGAAGGATGCATTGTGGGTCAGGCAAGAACCGTAATTCTCTCAGTATGAAAGCCAGGAGAGAAATGGGGTGGAAAATTCAAACCTAACCTCATATCTAAACACACAACTCCCTCCAGGCATGAAATTGAATAAATCATTGCATAGTACTGTATTAGCTCTATAAATCGCAAAAATACATTATGAAAATAGGGTAAAATGGAAAGAGCAAGAATCATTGGTCCATGTGCAAAAGAGTAACTGCATTAACAAAGTGACAATAGAGGCTGTCTATGTGAGAGAAAAAGGATACTTCCTAGCTATATCAAGTCATATAATTATAAATCAAAAGTATTTTGACTCAAAGTTTTTAAAGCAACCCGAGAAAGCTAACATTGAAGAGTTGATTTAGTGACCTCTCTAGCTGTGATTGGCTTCATACGAAAGCCAATTTTCTTTTCCTATTTCATTTGTTTCCCCACCCATTGCTCTGCTATCACAGATATGACATAGCTCACAAGAGCTAAATCAATAGAAGGAGACCTCAAACTTTGCAGAAGAATTAAATTGTTTATTCGCCAGAGATGCTGCCGGTACATTGTACCTCATTTGGCAACTCTTTCTTTGATCTAAAGTTAATTTCACCCACTGCTTTTCAGCAGACCATGACCCTCTGGCTTTGTTTATTCCCTTTTTAATCCACTTTTGTGAAAATACAAAGGCAATATTCAAAATATTCAACAACAAAAAAAAAACACCACAAGGTTTTAGCCAATCAGTCCTACTTACTTACATTCCTCTAAATTATGCACAAGTTAGAAAGGTAAAGCATGTAAAGCTCTATGTATTATGCCTGGTTTATGAAACTTTAAAAGCTTGATGCCCAGAATCCAGTGAAATAATTAAAGTAAGTGACTAATAATGAACAATATTTGGTAAAAAAAATAAATAACATTGAAGTAACTCATGGGAGATAAAAGCAAATAGGATGGAAGATTAAACCATATTTCTTGTTTATTTTTTTTTATTTTATTTTTTTTAAGAAAATCACATTTTTGTTGTTTTTTTTTGTTTTTTTTAATCTGACTTCAGTAATACATTCAGTTATATAGATCTTATTCACCAAATTGTACGAAACTATAGTCTGCCCTGACCCAGATTCCACTCCACAATAGATGTTTGATCATACTTATTTCCCAAAATGGCTTAATTATTATAGAAAAGAAGAAAGTTAACAGTTATGTTGATACTGCACCATTTTTGTAATAATCACATCCTGAGCAAATGGTGACCAACTGTAGAATGGGAATGGGTGTGCTGACACCAAAAAAAACATCACAGACAAAGGGGTGTCAGAACTTAATTAACATACAGACCACAGCTGTTACAACAGAAGCAACTTCATTCACAATAATGGTAGTAAACTATAACTATATAAAAGGTTTGAGCTTAGGATGTTCATTCAACTCCATTAACCCCAAGGTACAACATGTACTTTGTCACTGCTATGCTGCAATAAACATCTTCATCAATATCTTCAACGTCCTCATCACTTTTTCTTACAGAATAAAATGGTAGAAACACTGGTGTATTTCAATTAAACTCTCAGCTCCAATGAGCCACTAAGTGAGAAATGCTATTTGTGTTTATCGCTGATGTACAAACATTGAACTCAATCCTTCAAATGTTGACTACCATCTGCTGGTCATGGTAGTATATTACAAGACAACCTCACTTGCCCACTGCCAAACTTCAAAATAGGTATGAGGACAAACAAAATCAATAAAAACATACATCTTTAGTTGACATACAGTGTTACAGAAATTATGCAATGCATAGTATGCGTGCTGGTCCTGTCAAATTCAATTTGATAATGTGAGCACAGTGTTATATTGTCACAGTGTTATATTGTCACTATATTTCTTTACTATACTGGGAAAAAAAAAAAAAATCATTGTCTTTACCATATTGCACAAAAAAATAATTATATATTTTAATGTATGCTGATTTAAAAACAAAAATCAATGCATTCATTTTGTTTTATTATTAATGCTTATAAGTTTGAACCACTCTTTTGTAGCTGTTCATATTGCACAAGAAGAGTAGCCTAGACCAGATTTACATCTGTTTTGCAGAAAACAGATGGAACATCAGATATCTGTATGATTGCCTGGCAACTCAGTAATTGATAAAATAACTGTTTTAAAATAAATGTTCATTGTGAAGCATCTGAGACATATCAAAAATATTTCATTATGTTACAGAAGCCATTTCATCAAGTTCAAGCTCAAATTCAACTAAAATTCATAAAGTCTTGGTCTGATGAAGATAAGTGGATAAAAACAAAGAATTTACACACCTCCAAAGGGTTTGTCTTTGGGCCACTGCAGCACTCTCACATACTCTATGCAGTGCTCTGGTGGCCGTGGCATTGAATCAATAGTGCACAGGGGAAAACTGATCTGAAGAGAACACAGACAAAAGCAGACAGTCACTTCATCCCAGCACTTTATGAGAGTTGTTGATCACTATGAGGGTGAGACTACAGTACTTTTGGTGGATAAAGCTCCAGTTTGCGGTCTACATAGTCTGTCATTCCTAGCAGGATGACTCTTGCGTTCCCTTTAAAGCCCTCTGTCCCTCCATCTATCAGGATGATAGAGCTGGACTCCAAAACTCCATCTAAGTTCATTCTTAACTAGTAAAAATGTAGTTAAATAAATTTGAATCTCTGATTTAAATGCACAAAGACTTACTTAAAGAGAAACTGTCTGTTGAGGTCAGAGACATCAATAATGTCCATATTTACAACATGAAACAAACATGATATTATCAGACTTACTTAAGATAACTTAAGCTATGAAAAATAAAACTAATGAGAGGCTGGTTTATGGTTAAGATACAGATATGACACAATATAAAATATTTGTTACAGCATATCAGAACATAAACACAACAGTTAAATTTCTGAAAAAAGCCCTCTCCTTAGTTACTGTTGCTATGTCCAACAAACAATGCTGCTCTCACACTACAGGCAGTGAAAAATACATTGCGGAGCAAAGAGAAACCTGACAACACGCCGACAGACAAGTCAGAGCAGGTTACTTTAGTCTTATACTACGGGGCCGTTGAATGCTTGAATCTGATTGGCTGATGAACGTTCTAAGGTGTGCAATTATTTTCAGGGAACCGCACGGCCAACGTAGTTCCAGGCAGCTCTTGACCGCATTACATGACCATATCACTTCGCCAAATGATTTCTGTTATTTCAAAAGTCTTACAACAGCAAAATAACCAAGACCCACAACGACACTGGCCAAACAAATAAATATAGTAAACAATATGATAAAAAAGACAGATCATGTCCATGTTTTTGCCACAAAATTACGCTTTATTATGTAAGGAAAGCACATACTCTATCTCTCCCGCTCTCTCTCCCTCACAGACCGCACATACATAATAGTTATAGTTTGCACACACACTAGCATACATCGCCCTAATGTTGTTAGCGCTACTCTGACGATTTTATCAGTAAACAACTTAAAAACTACATGATTTCTCACAAGCGAGGTAACAACAACGGCGCTGTTCGTGAACAAAAGGAACTAAGTTTCACTATAACTAGAGACATTGCAGCCGAACACTATTGAGAGACGCACAGAGGTAACTCTCTCTCTCTCTCTCATAACTTAGTTATTAACTGTATTAACTGCATTAATCTGTTATCAACGGCTCAAGCCTCAGTTACTAGGTTTAAAATTACGTTTTGGAATTGGCAACGGAGGTGTTGGATGAAATGTGGAAGAAATAATCCTACTCACAATAGCGATTTAAGTAGAAATATCGGACAAATGCCTTGAAATATATCATCTGATCGATGTCTTGAGGTGTAGCAACCGTAGTATAAGCGGAATAATTGACTTCGGTCCGTTGAATTATTAGAAAAATAATGCACACCCGAGGTGGTGATCACCACCTCGGGTGTGCATTATTTTTCTAATAATCCAACGGCCTGTCGTCAATTATTCCTTACATGAAACATGGTCTCAGCTTTCAAATTTTGTCATTTATTTAAGAAATTCAAACAATAAATACCGTTTTGTGGCTCTTTAATGTCGTGACAGATCACTGTAGCGCCTCAGTTCAAGCAGCAAACCTGAACAGATCGTATTTACTTAAAGCACGAAATAAACACGAACAAACATCAGAATGTATTTTATTTCAACCATGGTAAGACGTCAATAATACACAACATTTTTCAAGTTTAAGTCCATTGAAGTTAATCCACTCTCCTGTCTGATTTTTTGCCAGACAAGACGGTGGATTTAGCGTTAAGATTGGTCAGATTGCCTGTCAATCAAACTCTTTGTGAATGGGCAATTGAGTGCAGAATTTTGTAAACTCAACCTGACTAGACACACAAAATAAACAATTTGTACAGAACAAATAATGAAAAATATACTCCGAAATTGATTGAAGATGACAAGCTTTAATTGAGTAAGCTGATTCAACATCAGCATCTATCTTGTCTGTGTCTTCAAAATTTAACCTCACTGGCCCGGTGTCTTGTGGTGACTCTCACTGGACCTGGTGTCTTTTGGTGACCCTCACTGAACCTGGTGTCTTTTGGTGACCCTCACTGGCCCCGGTGTCTTATGGTGACCCTCACTGGACCTGATGTCTTTTGGTGACCCTCACTGGGCCCAGTGTCTTGCAGTGATCCTCTCTGGCCCCAGTGTCTTGTGTTAACCCTCAATGGTCCCAGTGTCTTGCAGTGACCCTCACTGTCCCCGGTGTCTTGCAGTTACCCTCTCTGGCCCCGGTGTCTTGGGTTAACCCTCACTAGCCCCGGTGTCTTGGGGTGACCCTTATTGGCCCCAGTGTCTTGCAGTGACCCTCACTGGCCCCGGTCTCTTGGGTTAATCCTCACTGGCCCCGGTGTCTTGTGGTGACCCTCATTGGCCCTGGTGTCTTGCGGTCAACGGCCCCAGTGTCTTGCGGTGATCCTCTCTGGCCCCGGTGTCTTGGGTTAACCCTCAATGGTCCCAGTGTCTTGCGGTGACCCTCACTGTCCCCAGGTGTCTTGCGTTGACCCTCTCTGGCCCCGGTGTCTTGGGTTAACCCTCACTGGCCCCGGTGTCTTGCGTTGACCCTCTCTGGCCCTGGTGTCTTGGGTTAACCCTCACTAGCCCCGGTGTCTTGGGGTGACCCTTATTGGCCCCAGTGTCTTGCAGTGACCCTCACTGGCCCTGGTGTCTTGAGTTAACCCTCACTGGCCCCGGTGTCTTGTGGTGACCCTCATTGGCCCTGGTGTCTTGCGGTCACCGGTCCGGTGTCTTGCGGTGACCCTCACTGGCCCTGGTGTCTTGCAGTGACCCTCTCTGGCCCCGGTTTCTTGTGGTGACCCTCATTGGCCCTGGTGTCTTGCGGTCACCGACCCCAGTGTCTTGTGGTGACTCTCACCAGCCCCAGTGTCTTGTGGTGACTCTCACTGGCCCCGGTGTCTTGTGGTGACCCTCATTGGCCCTGGTGTCTAGCGGTCACCGGCCCCAGTGTCTTGCAGTGGCTCTCACTGGCCCCGGTGTCTTGTGTTGACCCTCACTGGCCCTGGTGTCTTGCGGTCACCGGCCCCAGTGTCTTGCGGTGACTCTCACTGGCCCTGGTGTCTTGCGGTGACTCTCACTGGCCCTGGTGTCTTGCGGTTACCCTCACCGACCTTATTATCTGGTGACTCATTACCTTCTACTCTCCTACGTATGGGTGTCTACTCCTGAATAGACCTCTCAATGTCATTGCTATGTGACAAAAATGAAAAAGAAATAAATCAGAAATCAGTGTTTTGTCACTCAACACTTAACTTACTTAGACTCAACTCAGTCTGACTTCACTCATCTGTGATCTTCATTTCTATATGTTATATGGGCACATGCACAGGACAACAAATCAGATCAGTCTTTTTCACCAACAGATCCTACTGTGTACCTGTAAGTGCATGAGCAAAGCTTTCTCCAAAAACCTCTTAATCTTTTTCTCAATCGCCCACGTTTTCCAATTTTAGGCAGCTCTAATCTGGAAAAAAACACACAAAACAAACATGAAAACAAACTGACAAACACTACAATAAATTATAAAAATCGGCATCCTATGTGTGCATGTTTGGGGGTGTATGTGATCTGTGCATGCATTTGATTAATAACTGCTTGCTAACAGCACAGGTCTGCACATGTGTGTGTGTGTGTGTGTGTGTGTGTGTGTGTGTGTGTGTTTTCAGCATATGTACTTAATCTCTGTGAGTGGCAGCTGGGGGACACACTCTTCATTAGTCCAGTCCCTTTCCTCCTCAAACACACAAACACACTTTTAAGCATTTTCAATCTCTCAAACATACAAAACAAAATAAAAATGATATTTTATAATTTTCACTATTAAACACTAGCAATGACTAACAGTTTACCAAGATTCTGATTCAATTCATTAAGACAATCACACAAAGACACAACCATCATTTGAAACATAAACTTATAATGCAGTATAAGCTCACTGCTGTGTTGCTGGTGCATGCATGAGGGTACATGTTTGGCAGCAGATGGATCAGGTTGCCCTGCAGGTGCTTAATCAAAGTGTTACACTGCTCCTGTTCCTTAACCATGGTGGGGCTGAAAGGAACGCTGCACATGCAAATAACAAAATACATGTCACCTTACTTAATACACCACACGCCCCCCATCTTAATTTTATGACTGATAGCTTAAGTTATTTTGTAATGTGTTCTGGAGAAAGTAATCAGCTGTAAACACACATACACACACTTACTGAAAGATGTTGGGTCCAAAAACTATTGACAAGTTCTCAGATGTCATAAGATTCAGATGACTCTCAGCAGCAACACGGGACAGAAAAAACATTAAGTAGCAGAGGACATTAAAATGTTCCTCTGGAAGACTGTTCAGCACAGTCCTCACAGCCTGATTCAGTTCTTCCTTTTTTGAATCTGCAAGAAACAAGGATTCAGTGAGATTGAGTCTTATAAATCTGTTTTGTTGAGCAGCAAGTACTTAAAATGTTCACTCATCACCATCAACTTCACTTACCCCTGAACACCTTCAGCAGTTGTGTCCTGTGTGGCTCTGGAATAAGTCCACCAGGCAATTCCCTGATGAAAACTTTCAATAAGGAGGCCGAAGTAAGAACATCCCTACTGTCAAACTCTGGAAAGCCTCCTTCATCAAAACTTTTTCTCAGTTCCTTGCAGCGTTTCAATGACCCTCCAACTCTGAACAGGCCAGTCTCACTGAGACCTAAACACAAACACACATTTTACAAATACACACAACCTCTACATGCAAGTGACAAACACTGAGAAACACTGTCAAACACTCACCGTGCTTGTCCACAAACTCCACTATGTGTGTGAGCACCAGAGGAAGACCCTGCCTCATCTGTCCTCTCTTCCTCAGGCTGATGAGGGGCACACCGAACACGGCTTTTGGTGTTTCCACCTACACAAGCCGGAGGATCAGTAGAAAAAAATCAGTAAGGTTTACAAGTGGGAATTTTACTGTATTACAGCACATAGCTGATAAGAAAGTGATTTTACATAAGCTATCAAACAAGTGTGCATTTTAATGTATAGTCGGAAAACATTTTTTGTGCTTCTTCATGTACACTAACACCAATTTACAGAATGTAGTTTGTTAATTACAATACTTGACTTTAAAACAAACCAAGTATGCTGATGTATGCAAATTCAATAACACAACAAGTTCATTACTGAACATTCAGCATTTATGTAAATTGTTAGCAGTGTTGGGCAGTAACTAGTTACTAGTAACTTAGTTACTGTAATAATATTACTTTTTGCAGTAACTAGTAGTGTAACTAATTACTAGTAAGATTTCAGTAATAATATTACAGTTACCATCCATAAAACAGCTTAGTTACTTAGTTACTTTTGATGCCTCAATCCCGCTGATTTAAAATCCAACAATCAAATAATTCCTAGATTTATTTTCATAATTTTCACGACTTGCATATGCATGTGATGTCCCCAATGGAATATGGAAAAGCTTACATTCAGCAGATAGAAATATTGCATTACATTGATTTTATCAGAAAAAAAAAGATGATCTGAACACTGTCGTGTACGTTGTGGCTGTACTTTACTCTGGCATTACATCCCTCTGATCAGCATGTGGTACATTATATTATTGTAATTAAAAATCTTTTTGGAAAATTAAACAGTTTCTTACAACCTTATGTGATTTGATAAAATACATAATGAAATATAATCACGTATGGGTAATGGAGAAATTACAATTAGCTTCAAGCTACACATTCTACTTGAATGTCACTATCAATCACTATTGAGTGTTTGTAATAACTTCTGACTGCGATCAAATGTGGATTTTGGTCGAATGATGAGGCAGAAATATGTCGTTAGTAACATTCCACAATAATTGTATGTGGAAGATGCACAGTTACAACCTCTGTGGGGCGTCAACAAACAGTAATGTAACTAGTAGTATAACTAATTACTGTTGCCAGAAAGTAATAAGTAAAGTAACAATATTACTTTTGAAAGGAGTAACTTGTAATGAGTAATAAATTACATTCTTTGAGTAACTAGCCCAACACTGATTGTTAGTAATCTGTTGTGTCCATAGCGCATACTTACACACACTGATAAAACACCAATCACTCCCATTTTAGGAAGGGATGTTTCTTCAGTGTCCGGGTTCACAACAAATCCGAATCCGAAACCGAGGGTCAAAAACAGAAAAGGGTCAAAACCGGGAGTCCAAACCGAGTCAAAAATCGAGCGTCAAAAACAGAAAGGAGTCAAAAACCGAGAGTCAATATACAAAGCGAATCCAAAGCCGACAGTCAAAGTCCGAAAGAGAGTCAAAAACCGAAAATCAATAACCGAAGAAATGCAATCACTGTAGAAACTCACCAAAAGCACGAAAAACATCAACCACAACAATCGCCAAAACTCCCAACAGAGAATTCTAGAAAAGAATGTTCATATAGCTGCTGCACTTCTCACGTCATAATTGCGTTCTAAAGATGTGGAATCTGTTGAGTGTAGTTGTGCTAGAGTAATAAATGTGTATGGCTTTTTAAAAATTCCCATTGTTGTGATAAGATCGGACTGCTTTTTGTTCAAATGTCAAGCAAATTATTTTCATAATTACTTATTATATAAATAACTTAATTAATTATGAAAAAATAACGCGAGCAAATATTTTAAAGCAGTTAACGCACTGGCCCCGCCCTCAGACCTAGTAGGTCCATCTTACTTTTCATACAGTTGACTGTTGACAAATATATGCAGGACAATAACTCCATAAATGCAGTTATGCCCTAAATTTCAAGATGTTAGGACACAAATCATACGATAAGCGATATCACACGAGCAGCTACAGTGATCAGACGAGTGCTGATTTTGTCCCGAATGTCACGAGTTTAAATGTGATTTTATACAACAGTTCAGTAAATAAGAAGTTGATATTGTGTTATATTTTAAACACAATATTATGTGTTTTTGCTAAATTTTGCAGAGAACATATTACCTTTAATTAAAGCTACAGAGGATAGTTGCACTTCTCCGAGCACACAGCGGTGATTAGTTTCTGAATGAATCGGCCGTTTGAATGAATCGAATGAAAGACATTTACCGCCACCTGCTGGCAGATTTAGTTTCTTATTTAGAGTATTATTTAATAAAAAAAATTAAATAATAAATATATAAATAATAATAATAATAGAACATTAAAGGGATAGTTCACCTGTCATTGTGAACGTAAACTCATCCTCATGTCGTTTCAAACCTTTCTTTTGTGGAACATAAAAGAAGGTATTTTGAAGCCGGTAACAAAGCTGTTTCAGTTACAAGTGACTTTCACTGTATTAACAAAAATTACTGAGAATGTTTATCAAATCATCTTCTTTTATGTTCCATAGTTTATGTTAGGCTGTTGTAGCCTAAATGTGTAATCAATTTTATGTTGAATCAAATTAAATATTGCTTTCTAAAGCTACAATTTTTAATGTCTACTTGATACTTTCTTGTTTAACACAAATAGATTTAAAAAATCTTTTGTGGGTATTTTCACAGTCAAATTTATTTATATAGTGAATATTTTATTCACAACCAGCAAATCATTGATATGTACTTGGAAATAATAATAATAACGAGTTCAGTAGGAACTTCACCAATGCAGTTTTGCATTCTTTATATGACCAAACAGTCTGAAAAATATTGATTATAAAACCTACCGTAAATATCCAAGCATATAATACATTCAAAACAGAAGCATGTCAATTCCATCTTTTGCAGTGTTGCATTAATAGCTGGGAAAATCCTATTAATAAGATTAAATCAACATATATAATTCATTTGCAGTGAGGAAGAGTTAATGGGAATCGTGTACTTACAGAGAAGCATTCTCAGTCAGATACTCCAGCACCTCTTGCAGTTTAGCAGATGGTGGGACCTGCAGTTCTTGAGGAACTTGTCTACATGCTGAACAGTTGTCCTGTCAATCAACAGACAATAAAACAACAACTGGGAACATTTGCAATCTTTTATATTCAAGAAGCTGATCCTCTGTCAGGAGGACTGTAAGGAATTATGTCATTACCAGTTGCTCCGAGTGAAATATGCACCTGAATACATCATTCAAATGAATACATCATAAAAATAATACATAAAAAAACACTGTTTTACATTCACTTTCCTTTATATTTTATTAGCTGATTAAACTGAAAATGGGCTGTATTTAAATGAATTTACATTCCAGTATAAGTAAGTCTTTCATTGAACACTAGAAAAAAGCAGAAACACTGTGTATGTCAGAAGCACTGATGAGAAAACAACAGAACTTTACATTATAAAAACTTTATATAACAAATACTTATAATTGCATTAACACAGGCAATAACACAAAGCCTACAAGAAAAAAATCCCGCTTGGATGATCACATGTCTTTTTGTTTGGTGCAGTCACGTGGAAGACATACTGTCTCTTTTTTGTCTCAGAAAGATGTCTTAGTTTTATTTCATTTTAAAGAGTGTGAACACCTTAAATAACTATTTCTATTTGTGGCAGATCATGGACAAAACATTATTTCTAAAACCAAATAAATAGTTTTATTTCAAATTCCGTTCCAAGGTGTTTTAATTTCTTTCTTTCTTTCTGGCTTGGGTATTTCACAACAACAAACAAGCTGAATCGCAACCTATCCCATACACTCTCAGAAATAAAGGTACAAAAGCTGTCTCTGGGGCGGTACCTTTTCAAGAGGGCGCTGTCCGTGGTGCTGAAAGGGCGACTCTCAGTTTCTCCTTTTACTCTAATGCCCGAAGAGTGTTGGATATATGATATCTGATTAGGCGGACGTAAACCAAACTAGAGTCCCATGGGAATGTAATGCCTGGAAAGTGTGTGCTTATTATTTTTAGACTGGGTGGTTATTTTAAGGGTTACCTCCATTATTGCTTCTATCTATTTAACTTCTTCAGATATATATATATATATATATATATATATATATATATATATATATATAATATGTCATGTTTATATAATATGTCATAATATATAATATTTATATAATATAGTATGTCATATTTAATATGTCATGATTTATCTTTTTTATATTTACATATTTAAGTATGATAGTTGACGTTTTGGTGATGGGGCGTCAAAAGACGGTTGCGCGTCTTGCTGACAACAATTCCTTTGAAATGTAAATAATTAAACGGAAACAGCAAATCATAACAACTCTAGCCCTCACAACTTCAAGTGGTGTGGTCCCCTTTAAGGAGATCGTCGTAATATTACGCATCTGCTTTCATGTCAACGCTCGTCTTCCCTCACTAGGCTCTCAAACAAACCTCACGAGCCAGAATCCCTCTCATTATCAGCAGCAGCAGCAGCACCGCCCCGTCGACTCGCCCTCCCGAGCAGCGGAGCACCGCTGTGGCGGAGTCCTTGACGGGGACGAGCACCCGGGTAAACACGACAAAACACTGCTGTTTACATGAAGGCAAGCTGATTCTCGCCGGAAGGCTGCAACCAGGTAAATGTCAAATGTTTTGCATTGCAGTATAACGTGCGAATCGTGATGCATCTTTGTAGCGAAGGAATCCTTCTGCATTTCCCGTGTGTAGGACAAACCAAGGACTGTAACGCGCCAGGTATAAGGTTTATATGATATCTGAATGTACCGAGCAAACCGATATTTCACATTCGCACGCTAAATGGTGTTTATTTGCACGCCGTGTTTCGATGTGCGCGCTCACAGGCTCACAGCAGATGTTTCCCTGCAGCGAGCATGCGTGTGCATTTGCTTTTGTTTTGGTATTGCGCTTTCATACTATTGTAATCTAGACCTGTGTTTTTATAGCTTACTATTTGTCGTTCTGTAGCCCTGGGAAATGCTTTATTACTGATTTGGTTTCAGCACGTTCTGTGCGCTGTGAGTCGTGACAGGGACAGTGTAGTTTCAGGGCCTAGGGTGCAGTATGACCTTGCATCCCTGTAAGGACTTGCGGACTGCAGAGAAAGTGTGCTTAAAAGTGGATTTGTGAGGATCTGGAAAGATCATCATGTGTTGTCTTTATCACAACCAAGCAAGTTTACATTATTTTGAACATATTAAAGCAGGTTAAACTGTACAGCGTGTCTCATGGTGCATCACTAGTAATAATCTCTCTGGTATTACAGTAATTATCACCTTCTCCTTTGCGCTGGATATTATTTGTTGCATGTTGACTTGCCATTGAGGCATGCCTTGCGGTTGTGTAATATCACCACCATGCCTTCCTGTCTGTCTGTCTCACCACATACACACAAGCTAGGAAAGCCAATCACACCACTTGTAGAGCTCAGTTAGTGGCTGAATGGCTGTCTCCATGGCGACTGCTCTACATCTTCTCAGCATACAGGCCAATCTTCCAAAGCATTTCCTTACCACATTGGTTTCAACCAAATGTGCTTCAGTAATATATTTCACTCCATAGGGTGAATGCAGGTAAAGTGTGACACTTAAACGTAACCTTCTCACAATACATGTCTTAAAATAGTCATAAAATATTAATATTTTAATCAATAACTAAAATAAATCTGAAGTAAAGTAGCCTAGTTGAAAAACTAACAAAGTTAGAAATGAAATAATTAACTGGCTAACCATCTAAGTAACTAAGCTGATGCACTAAAAATGTAAGTAAAACTTAAACTGAAATAAAATAAATTACTATTTAGACTATTAACTATTTCAAACTATTTAGAATTATTACTAAAAAAACAGCACATAGGAAAATGACTAAAAATGAAAAGTTTATATTGTAAATGAAATAATATCGATTCTTACTGAAAATCAGCATTAAAGGGATAATTCACCCAAAAATGAAAATCATTTACTCAACCTTCACTTGTTCCAAACCTCTATGAGTTTCTTTCTTCTGTTGAACAAAAAAGAAGATATTTTGAAGAATGTTGGTAACCAAATCGTTAACGGTAGCCAAATGCTATGGCTACTGTCAACTGTTTGGAACTAATACAGGTTTGGAACAACTTTAGGGTGAGTAAATGATGACAGAAGTTTTTATTTTGGTTGAACTATCCCTTTCAGTTAATCCAAAACTGGTGTGGAATGACACTGATGTAGGCATTTGGATCTGGCAATGACAAATCATAAAAAGTGTCCCACTTTACCTACATTCATTCTCTATATTGATGTTAAGTACAGTGTCACTGGATATTTGTTTAATATGTATTTCTTACTATTTGTAATTGTTTGTTAGGTAAATATTGATTTATTTATAGATCTACTTTAGCTGATTGCACTGATTACAACTACTGAAATATAGTTTATGTTTGTGACAGCTTCAGTATCGTTTATTCACTTCAAAGCATTCAAGCTGCATTTATCCATCCACACTGGATGCATTTAGCTCCATTCAATCCACTGACTGAGTGATCACTGCTCTCTAAGGACCCATGAGGGATGACATGATAAAGGACTTCATAATCACTTACTTCTGATCACTTCCTAATCCATCTTAGTCTGGCTCCCATTAGATTTAGGCAAACATAAGATAGGCCCAATCATTTTCATTGAAGGTGGTACCAGATTTATTAAAGGAATTGTTCTGTAAGTAAACATTCTGATGGTATTAGTTATTCATTTTTTATTTCATTCCAAACCTATTTTCTTTCTTCTGTAACAAAAAATGATTTTGAAGACTCTACACAGGTCTTTTCCATTAAACTATCATAGTGACCATGACTGTTAACCTAAGGATTTGTTAATGAATTAAACTGATGAACTCAATAATGACTCAATGATTCTTGAGTTAAATAATGTGAATTCAGTGTTATTTTAGTGTTATTTATATAGAATTATAGTATTTATTCTGAAACTTTTAATTTTTATAAGTTTTCATTTTAATTTTAGTTTTAGTAAGTTTGCTATTTACTTGAGTCATTTTTAATATCTATTTATTTTACATTAATTTTTTATGTATGTTTTAGTCATTTTAGTACTTAAACCAAGGCAGCAAAGTTTTTTGAGTTTTTCATCTAACATTTTATTTAATTTTATGTTAGATTTAGGTAACACTTTATTTTAAGGTGTCCTTGTTAAATATTACATGTACTTACTATTATAGTAACAATTAATTATGCATAATTACATGAAGTAACCCTAAACCAAACCCTAATCCTAACTCTAACCATATAATAAGTACATGTAGTTAATTAATTTTACTCGGTACTTAAATGTATAATTACACTGTACCAAGAACACCTTAAAATAAAGTGCAACCTAGCTTTATTTCAGTTAATGAAAACTATTTTAATATTTCTGTTATTAGTTAACAATGACAATGCTAGAATAATGACATGAATTTCAGTCTGCTCCCAGATGTCTTACGGAGAATAAATTGTATGGACTACTTTATAGTGCTTTTTTATATATTTTGTTGTTTTTGGAGCTTCACCTGGTCACTGTAAAATGCTGCTGTATGAAAAAGATGTGCATGAAAATCTAAGTTGTCAAACAGATCTTCTGTTCTGCTGCTTGGCACTTTGCCTTTCATTACCTGCATTATATTCAAGTTGTAATCTGTTTGAAAGCTGCAAAGCCAGTGTGTGGTATTTGGTTGTTTGTGAGCAAGTGTTTCTGCAGTAATATAGCTTGAAGGTGGCCTGTGAGAGAGAAGAGATAACATAACAATCACTCATTTGCAGCTTTCTGCACATCTCTTATACGACAGCAGCCAGAGGTCATCCAGTGCTGTAGCAGGAGCATGACACAGCAGATTTCCTCATCAAAATATATCATTTTTATTCTTCCTAATGCAAATAAAGTGTTGTATTTCTAAGCAATTAATATTTTTAGATTTGTATTTGTGTATGTAGCAATTCTAGCATCGTGACATTCTATTCTTAAATATGCTTCCTTGCACGTGTTTTCCAATCACTCCTTCTTCAGACGTTTCTGCTTAATTTATGAGCCACACACAATAGCCAAAAAAGTTCATTTTATAAGTTGATTTTCCGTTTGATTAATGATCTGAATGTTCATTATTTTATTTGTGTATTTGATACAAACTAGGCAGACGGTATAAAATATGAGAGAGGCTGAGACTGTAGTCTTCTGCATCGGTGCAAAGTTCAAACAGATAGGATAGATCTCACAGCTGCGCTCTACATTATGACTCACACTGCGTCAGAGGGAGATCACACTGTCCCGACACTGACTCAGCGACTGCACATTTTCCAAAAAAAAAGTAAAAAGTTTTAGATCCCTGTTTATTTATTCATAATATAGTTGTTTATTAATAATATAAAATGTTTTATTGTTTAATGAGCTTTTATCATTTTACTTACATTTAGTTTTCTTTACTTTTTTATTTCACTTACATTTAATTTTTCATCTAACTTATTTTTTATTTTATTTCAGCATGTTTTTTATGTTTTTCGTTGACAATAATGACACCGGTCTATTTTGTTCATTTTCGTCACCCAACCAGCCCCAAGTGTTTGAAAGGTCATGTCATTATGGTAAAGGATTGAGTTGCTTATTATGAGGAGCTTATTGCCGTGTATCGTTGCTTATACTGAGCTGTGCCAGTTCCTTTTTAATTATTTAGATCATTAATCCCTCTTTTCCCTCAGCATGTGTCTCAGAATGCCCAGTGCGGCAGATATCGCTGTTTTTTACCCTTACTTTTCACATTTCCTCTTTTGTCCGTTTCTCTCAAATGAAATATTCTAGCTGTATTAGGAATGAAAACTTTTTTAAAGCTTCTGGGTAGATCTTGATTTCACTGAGTAATCTGATTGTGAAAGTTAAAGCTCTATTATTTCTGTTGTCTGGCTTCGCACCAACGCAGAGTCAGAGACCAACCAGTCTGTGTCAGCACAATGTTAAATATATTACAGCTCCGCAAGCAATGCTGCTGCCAGGTCTGCTGAGTGTGAAGAGATCAGATAGATTAGATGAAATGGACAGATTCTTTTGTTTCCTTTTGACTTTGATGGCATGATCTGCTTCACATGATACTGTAAGAGAAAAAAAATGCAAACATTTGACATCTTAAAGGGACGGTTCACCTAAAAGTGAAACCTTTTGAAATCATTTATTCTTTCTTCAATGGAACATGAATGGAAAAATGCATTTTCAAAACACAACATTTAAAAAAAAGAGCTTCTTTTATTTTCTGCTTACCAAAGAAAGTCATTTAGGTTTGGATTGACATGGAGGGTAAGCAAATGATGACAGAATTATACTGTTGGGTGGACTGCCCCTTTAATAGTATTATAGTGTGGCAACAAACCTGAAATATTTCTTTTTAGAATGTAATGTACCTCCTTAGGAAACTGTTATTATGTAAATGAGATGAGGGTTGATACATGGTTTGATATAGAACCATCATTTCCTCAAGTCAAACTGACAACATTGTCTGTGTTCTTGTGTTTTATTCAGGCTGGCTGCAGCTGAGCTGTTCATGCTGTGTTGACAGGGAGGAAGACAGATCCAGCTGAAGAAGGAGAAAGAAGGGAGAGAACTGCTGACTCCATGTCTTCGCCTTCAAATAAAAGATCTGGCTCTGGATCACGCAAGTATGGCACCTTTTGTCTCTCTTGAAGTCTTTCTAACAGACATTCTTTCAAACTTGCAGCTGTGTTGGTGCTTTGCTGTAATATCTAACCCTTCTAGCTGCTGTTTAACTCTCTTAATCACAGTAAGATCTCTGCTGCAGTTTAATGACCTTTTGAGCTTCAAGTGCTTCAGTAATCCTTTCTCTCTGTCTCTTCCGTTGCCGTCATTAATACATCAGCTGTTTAGCTCTTTCAATTTCTCTCTCTGCTGTCAAGACCTTTTTTCACCCAACAACTGCCAGATTGTATACAAACTTCCCGAGGGGCCAGTTTAAAAGATTTATAAGCACATCAATGTACTTGGATATATTATACACATACACACAAATATACACTATCGTTCAAAAGTCTCTTATGCATGGCTGCATTTATTTAATCAAAACACTGTAATGCTGTGAACAAATGATGGCAAAACTGAATTTTCAGCATCATTACTTCAGTCTTTAGTGTCAAGTCCTTCAGAAATTGCTTAATATATTTTGGAAATTGTGATACATTTTTAAGGATTCTTTGATGAATAGAACGTTCGAAAGAACAGCATTTCTATGAAATAGACGTTTTTGTAGAAATGTAAAAGTATTTAAAGATCAATTTAATGCATCATTGGTAAATAAATGTATTAATTTGTTTAAAAATCTTATAAGGAAAGGCAGAAATGATTTCAAAACAATTAACAAATTGAATCAAATTATAGGAGAAACGTTATTCAACATACACATGGATAAAGGAATGTTTTTAATAAGCATATTTAAAATTATGACACAATGAACATGATTTCTTGTTCAAAAGTTTTGAATTCCTTTTATTGTGTGCATCTCAGAAATATGTTGTCAAGTGTAACTTTAAACTAAGAGACAACATCATGAATATCTTCCAATTTAGACCTTTGAGTAAGATTAGCCCAAACATGCTGCTGTGGCTCACTAACTCGCATTCTTTTATTAGCATTATTTTACATAACGGCTGCAGTAAAATATATGTGATTGTATGAATCACACTTGTACAGTTATACAGTGATATATAAATTAAATAGTTACGTCTAAAAATTTAGTCTCCACACATTTCCTGTGTAAGCCAAGTCTTGCGTGCAATTCTGTCCGAATACAAATAATTTCATCATTTTAAAATATATACTAGTAGTGGCAATGAGTTTCAATGGTAATATTGCAGTAGAGCCCAGCTCTGTGCCTCTGTCTCATCTCTGTTTCCTCAGATTCAACCTGCTGAAGGCCCTACAGCCTAAGCACCGCTTGCAACAAATGCTGTCGTCTCCCACTGCGTCCCCTGTGTGAGACTCTGATTCAGTACCCTATAGTAGGGCATGACTGTAGTAGTCAACACTGCTGCACTGGCCATTCACACACCAATTTAAAACCAGCCCATTACCTGCTACCACTGATGCTGATGTTGGGGATCTGAGAGGGCAGTTTACACTGAACTCTCCGGTCTTTGACAGAGGCTCAGAGGAAGAGCAAATGGATCAGTTAATGATCTGTAAACCTGTCCCATGAGAAGCCATTTTGGCTGTGATTGAATTGATAATCTGTGAATGTGATGTTTTCACAGTGATTCTAATGAGTGTGTGGCAATGCAGTGCATATATTCACTACACATTACCCGACTTTCCCTCAAGTAGTCCATATCACTGAAAACATAATGGACGTACCTGGTCTGTCCAACTACCCTGGCTGCTTTTCTCTTTCTCCCTTCTTTTCCTTGCTATCAGTATTGATAGCAGAGTCCTCTTTTTCTCTATCACTCCTCAAGCACGCTTTGTTTGTTTCGGGTCTTTCACTTTTCTTTTCTTTTCTTTTCTTTGCTTTGCTCTCACCTTAACCATGACCTTGGCTTGCTTTCATGGTTAGGTAGTTCAGCAAACCTATAAAATCCCACCAATGGTGATCCTGGTGGACAGTAGTTATAGTGGCTTGTCATTGTAAATGTGCTGTTTTGATTGGTCTATTTTATATAACATGTTGAGCTGTTTATCTTAGTGCTGTTATTTTAGTGTTGTTTATATGCTATTATATTATTTATTAATATTTTAGATTGTTTTTTTATATTTTCAGCTTTCATTTTAATGTAGGTTTTAGTCATGTTTATGTGTGTATCATTTTTATTAGTTTTTTTTTTTTTAATTCTATTTAGCTTTAATAGATTTTTAGTTTTAGTAATTTTAGTACTGATGTAAGGTTTTCAGTGGTTTCTGCTGATAATGATATTTACTCAAAACTCACTCACAAAATTGAAATAAAAATGACCAAATATCAGTTCAATAATATCAGATTATTGCTAGATTCAAAGTTATCCATTATGCCTGTAAAAACAGCACTCTGCACCACCTAAAGGAAGTGCTTTCCTTCAGCACTGCTAACCCCAGATTTAATTTTCCCAAAAGAGAATATTTCTGGGAGATTAAAGAGTCATTATGCTCTAAGCTACCCCATGATCCATTGCTCCTAGAATTTGACAGGTGATTGTGTATTATTTTGCCTCTTATGAATTTGGTAGGCTATGTGAGGTCAGTATACAGCATGAAATTGCATGTTCAGAAGATCTTGAAATCAGTTAGATAGTTAGAATCACTTTCGTTTACATAAAGGAGACTTTTAATGCCAGCAAGGATGAAGGAAACAATGTAATTCTGTCAAAAGTAATTTAGTAAGCCTTTGTATAATATGTCCAGCATGATTTGTTATTCTTTTAAGTGTGGCAAAGTGGCTCTGATCCTTCCCAGCCCTGTGCTAGTGTTTCTGACAACCAGAATTAATAAGAAGCTCCTTTTTATCTTTCTCTCTTTCCTCCCCTGACTGCTGACTTAATTAATTAGTCAGACAATCTGTCAAATAATCTGTCAGATCTGCAACCTCTTGTACAGAGTTTCATGATTGTAATGAAACAAGCTTCATCTCATGTTAATTTCAATTGGATGTTTGAAATGGACTCTAGAATGACATCAACCCAAAAGTTGCTTACTTTAACCAAATATTGTGTAAATTGCAGTCATTCAAAATTTTAGTATTGGGTGTATCAAACCAGGAATTTGACAGATGTATACATAATTGTCAGGAAACTGAAAAAAAAAAAAATATTGTGGATGCAAATAGAGCATAATGAAAAGCTTACAACCCAGTATGTATAAGTGGAAGATGATTACTTTTTTTATAGCACAGCTGCACTTCTACCCAGTTTCATCCCATATTTATAAACAAGTTTACAAGAAAATGTTCACAGAAACATTCATTTGAATTTTTATACAATACAGGTTAAGGTGAACTTTAGGTGTGTGCTATCCTGTGTAATGATCCCTTTTTGTTTGTGGGTCAGTTTTGACTATTGCAGGTTTATAGAGCTAGACTACACACCCATGGAGTCAGGCATTATGGTCTCAATGAGACAGAGCAGAGGATTTCTGACACCAAAGTCCCCGGAACACCACTGTCGGTCAGCGCTCCATCATCCCTTCTGTCTCTTTCTTTATTTTTTTTCTCTTCTTTTCTTCACTTTTCTTTGTTCTCTGTGTGGCATCATGTCAGCATGGATTCAAACTCTTCAACCACAGCACGATGTCCCTATAAAATCCAACTTTTTGATTTTATTGGGGGTTTAAAGCTCGAATTGCATATGTGTGTCACAGTTGAAGATGATTTCATGTCTGTGGTGTGCAAAGTGAGCCCTCATTAG
Organism: Onychostoma macrolepis; assembly: GCF_012432095.1. Taxonomy (NCBI): domain Eukaryota; kingdom Metazoa; phylum Chordata; class Actinopteri; order Cypriniformes; family Cyprinidae; genus Onychostoma; species Onychostoma macrolepis. The sequence continues at coordinate 19,638,812 of NC_081177.1, read as the reverse complement.
ATGGCTCTGCTGTCAATTTCTGCTTGTTCAGCTGCCAGTTTGTTTCTCATAATTGATTCATGATGGAAATTTATCATGATTTGTCATCTGTGCCTCAGCACATAATTCAACTGTTTGTATTACTTTGCAATTTGTGCTTGCAGTTTTATGTGAGCTGGGTGTCTTTTTCTTCTTTACATCCATAAAAGGTGTTCTCCCCCCTAGTTGACTGTATGTATATTGGCATGTTAGTCAATTTGTACCATAAGTAGGCATGTTTGATTTTGTGTTTCATGGAATTGTGCTTTTTGTTTGTTCATGTTAGTGTGTGTTTGTGCATTCTGTTTATTCCTCATTCTGCATCCTCCTAAGTGGCCTTGAAGGTGACACTCTGAAATTGTGATTCTGTTATGCTACAGACGGAGTCCAGCACCTGTCAGTAACCGTGATCCCTATGGAAATGCCTCTCTCAGCAGCAGTAGCAATTCAGGGTCATGCAAGGGCAGTGACGGAAGCCCAACCCATAGGTGAGACACGACTCACCCATAGACCAGTGGTGCATTGCTCCTTTCTCTTCTTTCTTGTTTGTTTATATGTAGTATATATCACTCTTCTCATCCATATCAGGCGTCACATAAAATACACCTCCTGCAATGATAACCATGGTATCCGGCCCCCTCCACCTGAGCAATACCTTACCCCCCTGCAACAGAAAGAGGTGTGTATCAGACACCTCAGAGCACGGCTCAAAGAAACCATCGAAAGACTCCAGGATAGGTGAGGCATGAATCATTCATAAAATGAAGGCCCATACACTAATGATCTCATCAGTCTATGAAGAAATTAATTTTATCTTTAAGCAGCTTTGAGCGGCAGTTAATTAAAATTATTCCTTTATTTTAGAATTGTTATGCAAATTTGCACTTGGTTGATTTCTAGACCATCTAACAATTATCTATCAAGTCGCTAACAGCTGAATATTAGCATTTAGACTGTGTAATTTGTCATTTATTTCCCTCTATTCTAAGGATTTAATCTAAATATTTATAACTTTTCTAAACTGTTTATTTTAAAGGCAGCCTCCATTTGTCTAATGGCAAGGAAATTTGAATGTGCTCTTCAAGCTGCTTTGTGTAATGTTCTGAAGAAAGCTATTGGTCAGGACATATGCTGACCAATAGCTCATTTATCACAATGGCAGTTGTTCGCCTGGTCCTGTACATGTTTGCTTACTGCGCTCAGTTTTGTGCAAACTACTTTTTAAGTCAATTACCAGAGCCATAAAGGCCATGTGACTAATTATTCTAGGCACATTCCCCTTCTCCCACTGGTCAAACAAATAGAAAGTCTTTCCCCAAACTCAGACAATTGTTGAAGCCATTGTGTTACTATGTTGGGCAGCTCCAAAAGACAGATGTTTAAACTGTCACAATGTTCAAGGAAAGTACAATTTTCAAAGAAAGTAAACTATCAGTCAATGCCATATAGTTGGCAAGTCACATTGTACTGGGATAGAAAAAAGTATTAAGTGAAAACATTTCACACAGCAGTTTTAATTTTGGTCTTTCACCCACCAGTCACTTCTTGACATTCCTTGCTTGCTTTACTTTTTTGACATCCTCTGTCCTTTTTCCCCTCCTTCCTTAGGGACACTGAGATTGATGAGTTGCGTACTCAGCTGTCTCGTATGCAAGAGGATTGGATTGAAGAGGAGTGCCACCGCGTGGAGGCCCAGCTGGCTCTGAAGGAGGCTCGCAGGGAGATCCAGCAGCTTAAGCAGGTTGTCGATGTTGTCAGTTCCAGTCTGGGAGACACCGACACTGGAGTGCAAAAGTGCTTCCAAGACATAAACCTCCAGAACCACAAGCTGGAGTCTTTATTGCAGAGCATGGAGCTTGCTCAGATTGGGACAACCAAAGCAGGAGAAACCCTGGCAGGTGGAGGGGTGGTGGGGGCAGGGCTGGAGGTCAGCGAGGGCCTGGCGGAGTCTTCCGAAGGCTCCCCAGCTCACTCGCTTACCCGCAGCTCTACCTACACCAAGCTTAGTGACCAGACTGGCCAGGAACGTGGCGGTAATGAAACTGGATGTGACATTCCATGTTTGTCAGGCGAGGGCATGCAGGACAGTGGGTTTGTTTGCTGTGGAGAAAGTGGAAGAGGAGCAAGCAAGGCAGATCTGCTCCTGGAGGCTGCGTTTTTGTCTCAAGAGACAGCCTCGCTGCTCAATGCGTACTCCCGCCTGCCACACTCCTCCACCTATGAGGCACTGAGCATGAGCGAGCCTAAAGTTGTGCCACTCCGCTGCAGTGGGATCGGGACGGGGAACACTGTTAGTGTAAGTCATCCATGTCTGTCGCATCATCACCTATACCTGCATCACCTGCGTGAGCAAGGCATGCAAACTGACTACGACCATGCCCCTGCTTCAGCCCCTGCCCACGGTCCCAGTACATCCTTTAACTCTGATCTGGACACTATTGCTGAGCGCACCTTCCGCTCCCAGGCATGCAGTCCGACCTCTACCTGGATGTCTGATGAGGGAGATGATCTGGAGTCTGTAGCCACAGAATCAGCCATTACGGCAACAATTGCCACTGCTTCTCTCGTCACAGACTTTTCCACTAGGTCTGCACCAGCTGTTGCAATGGAGCCTTGGGAACCAACTGCATCTGTTCCAAAAGAACCTGCGACTTTAGCGTTGGAGTCCTCTGTCAAGGAGACAGCTGTTTCAGAGCTCCTTACAGTCTTACCACTAACCACAACAGCTTTGACCACGGAGACCATTGGATCCCAAGTAACCAACTCTGTTCAACCTCAACCTGTAACAGACCCTTTGCCAAACCCTGTCACCTCACCTTGCTCCGTGCAGCCATTGGTTGAGACTGAAGGAGACCCCCTTCCACAGACCACTCAGCCCTGTAGTGTACTAACAGAGGCTGGGGTTGAAGGGGATCATGTCATAAATATAGATTCAGACGATGAAGATGAGGTTGACGAGAGTGCTACGAACACAGAGTCCAAGTCATCTGGCTGTGGTTTACCAGTAAAAAACTACTGGAGCCAGCACTTCCTAGTGGATTTGCTTGCGGTGGTCGTACCAGTGGTCCCCACAGTGGCGTGGTTCTGTCGGGGTCCACACCGTGTTGGTCAGCCAATATACCATATTGGTTCTCTCTTGCGGGGGTGCTGCACCGTGGCCCTCCATTCTCTGCGTCGAGGAGGAGGCCTTCGGCACTACCCCGCAGGAGGAGGGGGTCCAGGGGGAATGAGTATATGAGACCAGCTCTTCTCTCTGGAGAAGCCTTGAAGCCAGTGATATCACTGTTCTTCTGTCAGATGTGCAATTAGGGAGTGGTTAACACATGTAAAATGAATTGAGGCAACCAGTGGAAGGATAGTGTCTGAGCACAGCACCTTAATGCTGTGGTTCTATATGGTCTATATCCAAGACAAGATAAGAATGAGGAAGGGGAATCACTAGCATGTATTTACACCTACAAATGAGATGCTCATGAAGTTCAGGACTTCAAATGAGCTTTCACCTTTTTCCACAACTACTACCCTGAGTAAAGAGACGAGATGATATGTTCTGAATGATGGACTGACACAATGACATTAACTCAGCTTTGTGAGTGACACTAAAAGATCCCCTTTAATATGATTGTATTACCCTTATTTAGAGTGAAGAGACGCAATAAGTGATGGGAAGAAACTGTCCTTTTGTGCGTCCCTCTTAATGTCACCGCAGAGGGTGTGTCGTATGTGTGTGTATTGATTTATCTGAGCGAGTGTTGTGTTGTGTTAATGTACAGTGCAGCCAAAGTACCTGGATTACTAATGGCCATCATTGTTGTAGTCGTGAGTTCAGTGGTTAGCTGTTCCATTATTTATGCTTGTGTGGCATAAGAGCAGAACAGTCATCTTTTCCCCTTAAGGAGCCAGGCAAGCGCCTGCTGAGCTATTTATATGCTTTGCATATACCACTAGTGTCCTAGTGCTATAAATGCTGTCACAAAATGATACTTAGTTCATCTGAAGTCTTTTAGATAATGTGTTCTTTATTCTAGGCTCAATTATGTGGGAAAGTTTGATGGTTCAGAAATGCTCTGTATAGTTGAATGCTAAATTGTGTATTTAGGAAAAGGGTAATGCATTTTAATTAATAATATGAACAGTAAGAAAGATTCAGCGTTTGGACAATGATCAGGGTTAAATGACTTTAAATAGGGTCATGGGAGCTTGTTCACCAGAAATGAATTTTATGATTTTGTTTCACTGTGTGCTTTTCACTGTGTGACCATCAAAAAACTGTCATAGCCAGATGTTTTGGGATAAAATGCTAATCTTTAACAATAGGTCTAATTTTCACGTTCACGGTTATATAATTACAGCCGGATGTGGTATTACACCCTGCTAAAGAAAACTATTAGTACTAATGTTGTTAAATGTTAGCTAATTATGTTATTTCTGAAATACTATGTAACATAATTCCACTAAAAAAGATCAAAGAAAGCAAAAACTATCTAAGCTTTAGAATTCTCTGCTTTCAGCTTTTTCCAAACATTTGGCAATGACTTCATGTACCCTATGATATTCATGTTGACCATTTATTTGACTGACACTTAGGTGACGGGTGTCGATTGCACTATAATTCACTTTATAAGCAACTACTTGAAGTATACTTGATTGTGAGTTTCTGTCTGTCCAAAGGCCAGTGCATACATGTGGATTTGTGGTTCAGGGTTAGATTTCACCAACACCACCATTTCAAAAAATCAACATTGATTCATAAATTCACATGAATATTTATGCTTTGTGTATATGTGACAGCTGGATTGATTTGCCAGTCAACAGTGTACCAGATAATCAGCCAGATGATCACTACTGTAGTTATTTGTGTCTCACATATTGTCTTATCTTCTGTCCCTCAAAATAGCTGTTGCCTTTCTGTCTACCTCCTTCCTCTGATATTGTGTACAGTATAGTGTGATATAGGCTTTATTTGTTGTCTATTTGCGAAGTTCTGATTTAAATAATTTACCGCTTTCTGTTGTGCAGATTTGATATGGTGTCTGTAAGGTTTTTCAGCGCTTGATATTGATTCTTTTAACTTCTTGACAATCTTAATTTGTGCTTTAAGTGGTGGTAAGTGGGCATATGTCTTTAATTTATAGTCTACTCCCTGCACTTTTTCACCTCATTCCAACTGAGCACTTATTAAAGAACCTTACAATAGATTTAAAGAAATGAAGGCATATATGTTCCTGATTTTTTTTTTTTTAATTGACTCGTGTATGTTGAAATTATGAATGTGTGGCTTTCAGATAGTTCTGTCTTTTGGCTTATCAGAATATGTATCTGAGGTTAAATGAGATTGTAATCAATTGTTACCCCAAGAATAGGAGGTTTCCTCCAGACTGCTACTGTCTGTCATTGAAATGTACATAAATAACTATTACATTAGTTATTTGGCTGGATAAATGTTGTACGCTGATATAAAGCTTTGTATACCTGTTGAAATGACACATAAGGCCTTGATAAGATTTTCTTGAATTTTTTGAAGCCATATTACAAGCAAAGATGAGTATGTTGGCCCTGTATGCTGGTAAATTTGAGTAATATTTCTATTTTGTCATGGATTGTCATATCACAGTTTTGTTTTTTTTTCTTTTCACTTTGTATGAGTGTTTGCAATTTAATGTGAGAATTCATGTGTATATGAATATCAGTTCATTTTTCTTTCTGCATTTGGATGGTAATTAATAATCACAGATTACCGTATTGTCCCGAATATAAGACGACCCTGATTATAAGACGACCCCCCTTTTTCCAGATGTACCTGTTGGAAAAAGGCTTTTTGAAAACCAAATCTTGTTTTTTTTTTTTTTTCTCTCTCTGTAAAACACATTTATTCTAAAATTATTTTCATATTGCATATTTTTCCAATTCTAATTTTTGTTTTGAAAGTATGGTAAATACTGGTAAAATGTACCAACAATGACATTGGAAAATTTTGATATACCATTGAAATAATAGCCCATCTGAATTATACAACAATTAGTAGACGTGAAATCTTATTGTAGTCTTCAAATCTGGGTACTGTCTTATGTATTAAAATCACTTACAGAGGAAGTTTGGTCCCATCAGGCTAACATGACAGTCACGATCATGCTGCTGTAAGCTTTTCTTTTTCATTTGTTTTCATTCGCGATCTTTACAACACGCATTACATTACATATTTCATGGCACACTCGTTTTATGCGTTTTTGGCGCCACCTATTGTTGTGGGTGTATTACTGACATGTCAAAGTCTAGACCCTGAATATAAGACGAACGCGTTTTTCAGATGTATTTCCAAGGAAAAAACATCGTCTTATATTCGGGTCAATACGGTATTTGCTTTAAAGCTTCCGATCCTCCATTAGGATCTACAGAATAAAGTCTTTGTTAATTATTTTCTGAAGTTAACAGGCTCTCCCTACATTGTGTCTGAACATTCTAGCCAAGTGACAGGTTTTTCTCCATATCGAAGGCTTTATAGCATTTTTGGGGAGGATTGAGAAAAACATGTCCAAGTTTGATGTCAGTGTCAACGGGCACAATTTTTGTTTAGAATGTACTTTTGTAACCACAAATGGTCTTGTAACATGCATATGTTGTTGAATCGTTACTCTCCAGTAACACTTTTTAGGGTAAGCTGGCAATTTGAATAATTCGTTTCTTTAACAATGTGCATCACATTCAAATAGGGTTTGAAGACATTAGTACTGCATATTTTCTGTAAATTGTTTGGTTAAATGGAAATAGCCTCCGACAAGACAAAAGTGATAAGCCATGCTTTTTTTCTTTCAGAGTGAACCTTGAAATGTAAAATTGGTGGCAAACTGACACATCAGTAGTTTAGTGTCTGTTAAGCAGGATTATACGACTGTGCCTAGAAGATTAGATCTCACAAAGGAACTTTTGTTATAGAGTTTTTTTTTTTTTTTAATGGTCATTCTAATGACATGTTTACATCTTCACTTCAGTTTTGTCTCTGTATTGTCCAACAGTATCAGCACCCTAAGTGGAACCAGTCTTGCAAGTCTGGTAATGTTTCATAGTGTCTCAATATTTTTGTGTAGAATAATATTTTAATGGCAATATTAGTGTGTACAGACATCACTGCAGCACATCGCTCTTGACCCTCATTTCTCTGTAAAGGATCTATATTAAACGGCATGGTGAACACAGCCTTCTCACTACTTTTGACGTTTTTTCATCCTTTGTTTCAAATCTTGTTTCTAATCATTTGAAAACAAGGAAATGTGTGGAGCATCTCAAAAACTTTTTTTTGAAATGGAACATTTAGATTTAGATCCATTGGTATCGCCAGGATGATTATTTATTTTTGTAATAATTTCAGTCTTGAGGTTACATTCGTATATAAATTTTTAGAGACACTAACATTTACAGGATAATGACAGAAAATTCTCAAAGATTAAACACCTAAAAACAAGTTCAAAATCAATAAGAAATGAGTTGTTGCATTACAAATTCTGGCCCAGGATTCCTTCTGGCAGAGTACAGCTGTCTTGGCATATAGATGTTCAATAAAAAGATGTTCAATAAAAAAAAAAGAAAGTGTTTGTGCATAGTGGGAAGAATTGAAAAGTGGAGCGTCGAAGCTAATGCTCTTCAAAACGGAAGCTCAGGTTCAGTTTTTAACCCCTTGCCCCCCAGCCAAAATAAAACAATCAGATAATAATACTCAATAATGACAATGGATTATTATTATATAACATGTAATATGACAACAATTAAACAATGGCAACAATGACATGTAGGACAGAATCAAGAACTAGAAGGCAAAACGATAACAGCCAACAAGTGAAATAGAAAAAAGGCCGTTTTTACATGTTATAAATGAGTGTGATTGAGGAGGTTTATCCAATCAGTGACAGACGACCCATGTGGTGGAAGGCTCCAATGGGAAGGCTAGAGATTGTAGGCATTGTGGAAGGGGGTGTGCATGGTCTCCTGTGTTCAGACCTCAGGCACAGAGTGATCCATGGATGACTTCAGCAGACCACTTGACATCCTGGAATATACAGATTAGGGCTGTCATGATCAGGAGATGACAATTCAATTATTGATGTCTGTTTTGTTCAGGTCAAACTGTAATCTTAATGCATTTTAAGAAATCATTTATTTACACTGAATTTGGAGTTGTACAATATTCATGATTTTCCAAATGCTTTGTAAACAGGTTGGCTACAAGATAATATAATAATCAATGCTAATAAAATATGCACATTTCTGTTGTACACAATCTACTACATGCCTTCATCTGACTGATATATTTATACTGCAGTGACAAGTTCAAATGCATCACATTTGATGCGTCAGGCTTTTGAGAATTGTTCAGTTGTACATCTCATTGTATTAGATTGCATTATGTTTTCCCCCATAATAAATACTACAAAGCTTTGATTATAAAACTATGCATTTAAATATCATTTGAATATGAATTTCAGAATTTCATCTTTCATTTTGGCCATAGAAATATCAGCATCTGCACCAAATGTCATATTTTTGCTCATTTTGAGAAGGTGTTTTATGGCATTTCCTCCTCAAATGTGAACTCCATATTCTGCTATATTATACTATATGAAAAGCCTGTATCAAATATGATACTCAAAAAAAGGATGCAATTTTTTTTTGATTTTGTCTTCAGGGTTCAAGAAACTGAGTATTATTATTTTTTCGGCTTTACAGATTTAATGCATTAATGGCAAAAAAAAAAAAAAAAAAAGTCATTGTGTTTTATCACTTATGAGTATAAAAAGAAAGCTGGATCTCACTTCTTAATCATATGCTCGTAGATAAACTTAGGCATGATGGTGATGGTCATGGCAGTGGGAGATGTGGTCAGGATGTCCTTAATCTGAGTGTCCTGTAGACAGAAAACAAAACAATTTACTCCACAAATCTCAGAATTTTATTTACTGGCTTGTGGCTTTGACAGCATATTTAAAGGCATATACTGAAAAAACTACCGTGACCCCTCTCACCTTGAGTCCAATGACGTTCTGGCCGTTGATCTCACAGATGTAGTGATCGGTGAGCAGACCGTTGCGGGCAGCAGAACCATCCTTCACTAGAGATGTGATGCGTCCGGATTTGAAGATGAAGCCCACGTGGCCGGAGCTGTCCTTATGCATTGTGACTGTGCGCTGGAATGGTCTGGAACACAAAATATAGAAATAGAAATATGATATATGAGCCTTTTTGGCATCATCTGTGAGATTATATTTACATGAATGACTTGACCCCCATTTTTGTGTGATTAAGATATTGTATATAACTTGGTCATTAAGTGATTCATGTCTCATGCCAACATATAATGTTCTGTGGCTATATTATTAAAATGGCATTTAAAATGTTTAGCCTACTGCTTGTAAGTGCCTTACTGTAACTGAATTTAGGTTTTTGTTTGTTTTTTTGTTTATTTCAAAATTATTTCTGTGGTAACTGCCACAGATGTTGTTAATACAGCTTAACTTGGATCTAAAGCAGGAAGTTTCCAATTCACACTGAACTCAACTACAACCATAACAAATAACCACCAGGAGGCAGCAAAGATCTACACAAATATTGTTATACATTTGTCATTACATTTTGTTACATACATTTTGTTAATGTGGGCTTATTATTATTATTAATATTTGTATTATTATCATTATTTATTGTTTTATTATTATTATCAGCAAGGATGTATTAATTAATCAAAAGTTACAGTAAAAGTGACACTGTTACAAAAGATTTTAAATTTCAAATTTTTCTCAATTTCCCGTTCATTAAAGTATCCTGAAAAATCTGTCATGGCTTCAACAAAAATATTAAGCAGCACAACTGTTTTCAACACTGACAATAAATAAGAAATGTTTTTGAGCAGCAAATCATCATATTAGAATGATTTATGAAGGATCATGTGACACTGAACACTTGAGTAATGATGCTGAAAATTCAGCTTTGCATTTCCGGAATAAATTATATTTTAAAATATTTCCAAATATAAAATAGTATCTATATTTCACAATATTACTGTATTCTATCAGACTTGGCAAACATGAGACGAAAAAAAAAAATCTTACCAACCCCAAACCTTTGAACGGTAGTGTATTTTAATACTGTATAGATAGAATTGACTGACCTGTCACGGACAATGAGCTCGATGCGCTGTTCAGCTGCTGCCTTCAGAGCTTTGTGGGCCTTATCTGAGCTCCAGCCAGCAACGTTCTGCCCATTGATCTGCAGAACCTGATCTCCAAAACGCAGGCCACCCAAAGCCGCAGGAGAGTTCGCCTGCACCAGCTGGACAAACATTCCCTACAGAAAGAGGAAATGGCACGCATGATAGATAATAACACCTCAACCAAACATTACTTGCTGGTGATGATAAGAATGACACATCTGCTCAGAATGAGGGTGTGCTGCCCTAAAACATATTACCAATTAACCTACATACCAATTACACACTCAAAACAATGAAACACGAAACTAATCATGACTCTGAGGAAGTGTTTAATGCAAAGAGCTTTACTCACATTATCAATATCTCTGAGTCGGAGTCCGACCTTTCCCTCCTGGTCTTTGCAGATGATGACCTCCCGAAGACCTGGGAGAATCTCTGCCCTCCTGATACCTACGTCAGTACCAGTCACGGGCCGCACCATGCCACCCACTGAACTTGTCACTGCCACTTGCTGCCAAGCAAGAGAAAATTTGTATTTATTTTCATACGTGCGAGTGCATTGTTCACATATTATACAACATGAAAAGTTAACTGTGGCCCATGCAAATGGTCTAATGCGGTACTTTCCATCCAGTGGGTTCTCTAAAAGACATCGATTTTGCCTTGTCAAAGCTGTAAAGCTTATTACGAATTCATGACCTACAAATATGTTGTCAGTAGAAGATAACTAAGAAACACCTAAATACTACAATAAAGTTTCAATTTTAATGTTACTTAATATATGAACTAGAAATATTAATATAGGTTCATGTTAATTTCTACATATTTTAATCTATTTGCATTTATGCCTTTATTATGATAGGACAGTAGAAGCTGTGACAGGAAGTGATAAGAGGGGTGTAAAATTCAAATTAATTGAACATTAACAATAGTATATTTACAAAACTGTTCAAATGTTTAGGGTCAAAAAGGTAAGTCATATACATACATACATATATACATACACACACACACACACACAGTTTGGTAACTGATACCAAATGTCTAATGCGAATAAATGACTAAATAACTATGATTAAATCTGGTGTTTCATCGGTTTCTTTTTATGGAACAAAACAAGATATTGATAATAGAATGAGCTATAAGGCGAGTTGGTTTTTCACCCACAGTATTGATAAAGTAACTAACAATATTAATGATAATGCTGAATGATATCCAGTATTAGTGAAAAGATTAATACATTTGTGTTTTTTTGTTGATTAAGAGGTATTTGGGCCTTATTAATGGGGCTATGAGGATACTTGACACAAAGAGATGCAAAAAAGGAGATGCTGGTCTAATGTTCAGTACTATGAACACTGAGTATCTTTTTAACATGCTCTCTGAAAGCAGCCTACATTAGCATTACTCCAACACAGGCCTTATGGTGCATGAGTCATTCCGAGCTCTGCTTCCAGGAATGATGCTGAAAAGAATAAGACACCCTATGGCCAGTTTGAACTATTCAGAAAAAAATAAAAAAAAATAAAAAAACTCCCAAAAGCACAGATGCTAACGCACATACACAACCACCGCCTCCTCCTCTTTTTCAAAGCTTACACAATTACTCTTGGCTGCTTTAACAGAGAAAATATTGTACAAGGCAACGGTGACAGAGATGGAAAAACAGGCTGTAGAGCAAACTAAACCAGGAACGAGTAACAGCACTGCTAGGGAAACATTTGAGACTGAAATGTCATTGTTTGCATATATTAAATATTTCTTTATGAGTGCCGATACTTAGAGGGAACTGAACTCTAAAAATAAACAGGTGTGTTCAGTGACAATCACTTACATTGTTAGCCACCGGGACCAGTGCAAGGTTTCTCTGGACCTCATCGCTGTTCAGACTGAGGCCCATATAGTCTCCCAGCTCCTCCAGATTGGGATACAGAGCTAGAGGGAGAGAAAGAGAAGGCGATTCATATTGAAGTTTAGATTCTCCATATGACACCGACAAAGTAGCATAGTAATGTAGTCTGTTTGAGTGCGTTTTATGACAGCATCAAGCGAAAAAAGCACAACATAGAAAAACAGAGAACTGGGAAGAACAGAGAGTTCAAGTGTCGACACTCAGCCAGTCGCTGGTTTCAGATTCCGGCAATGAAAGTTTCCATCCAGTAATTATTTCCTGAGTTGAGTCATGACTACAGTCCTCCCCTCTTTTCCTCCTGCTTTCAGATAGGAAAATGTCCACCTATGAAATGTTCCTACACAAACAAACTAGCACACCAGTCCATCTCTAAATTTTTACTTCTATTCAGCAAGGATCAAAAGTGACAGTAACATGTACAATGTCCCAAAAGATTTCTTTTGAACTTTCTATTTATTAAAGGGGTCATGAACTGAGAAATCAAAATTCCCTAGCTCTTGTGACATAAGAGGTCATTGTACTATAAAAACATCATGTAAGATTCAGAACTCAAATCTTTGTCTTTAGTCTAAAAACAGCTTATACTGCAGGCAGTCTGCCAAAACGACAGCTTGTGGAATGTTCTACTCTATGATGCAATAGTGTGGATGAGCACCGCCTCCGCAGAAGATCATCACTGTCTGTTTAGCTCCGCCCACCGATTTACGCATGTAGTGTTTACAAGAAAGGCGATCGTGCAGGTCTACGTAAAAAAAACAAACAAACAAACGATAAAGATGCTCTGAAGACAACAATAAATTGTGGAAAAAGAAAACAGTCGTTGCGTTGCCTTACTTTTGATCCCAACGTTAGGACAGAGTGGATGAACTTTATTTTTAAAGGTCCCGTGAAATCAAAAATGAAGTTTTTTGGGTGTTAGTTTCAATATGTTAGTCTTAAAGTTTTTAAATTAAGTTTTTTGATGTAAAAATATTGATAATATTGTAAGTGGACCTCAGAGAACAGTACAAAATAAAAAACAAAGGCAGTTCATGATGCCTTTAAAGGATCCTAAAAAAAAGTATCAGTTTCCACAAAATTATTAAATATTCATATTTTTGAAAAATATTAAACTGTTTTCAACATTGATAATAATACTAAATATTTAAGTAGCAAATCAGTATATTAGAATAATTTCTGAAGGATCATGTGACACTGAAGACTGGAGGAATGATGCTGAAAATTCAGATTTGCATCACAGTAATAAAATATTAAATATATTAAAATAGAAAAAAGTACTTCAAATAATAAAGTAAAGTCTATAATAACGTGAGCTTCAGGCACCACCTTTACAGCACAAGTTACAGTACTATGTGAACCCCCATCTTAAAAAAAAAACTCATTTTTTAACAATCTAGTTATGTAATATCCTGGCAGTGTCTTGAGAGGCTGCACACAGCACAAAGGTGGAAGGCAGTGCTGCCTGGATAAGAGGGCCTAAACTTGAGCGCTTGTTTTACACTGAGATTGAAAAAAGGAAGTAGGGAAGGTTGTTGAACTGCTCCCAGATTCCCTAAGGCATGTCTTCATTTCCTGTTTGACAATGGCACGAAACATTGGCAAGCCTTTCATCTCTATAAAAACAGCTCTCACTCAGCACTTCAGAAATGAAAGAGAGAATGGCATGATAAGGTAGATAGAAGCAAGACAGACGGCGAAGAAAGGAAGACAGAGAGGCATAGGCCAGGACTCACTTGAGCTTGGCATCCCCTGTGTGGCAGGCTGTGGCTGGTAAACACCCTGAGTGATGGCTGGGGTGCTGGAGGTGGCATTGGCAAACTGGGATTGTGCCTAGAGGAGCAAACCACATGTGAACATCCACTTTACTTCAATAACAGTTCTTTAAAAACACCAACTTATCTTCAGTGTTATCCTAAAATAAAACACATACTACTAAAAAACACTAGCTAATTGAAATGAAATAATATTGGATGAGAAATGTTGCAAGCAAGAGAGCTTAACCAATTTAACCATTTTAAACTTTAATAAAATTGAAAACAATTTAGGCCTAGATTTTTTTTTTAAACAAACTATAAAAAAAACTAATTAAAAATGACAAAAATACATAAAATCAATAAAAATTAACTAAAAAGTAAATATAAAGGGGAATCAAAATATTAAGAAATACTATGGCCACACGAATATTCATATTTTAATCGTGATCATGATTTCTGCTTCTCTTGAATATTTAAGCTTATTAAATATATTTGCATTTATGATATTACGATATTCGTGATATATCCAAACATGAATCTTGACTGTTGATGTTTTTTTTGTGATTGTGGCTGCTGAATAAATGCACTTAAGCAAACTCTGTGCTACAATACATGTGCTGTACAGAAAACATTTATGTATGGTAAATATAATTAAACTTGAAACTAGATAACGTACATTAAACCATGCGTACGAGTTGACATTTTCTTAATTTGTGCTTATGTGAAAGCACAATAAATGTAAAAAGAAATTTCCCAAACGAAAAAGATTAAGATTAATAATCATGATATTATTTTTTTTTTAGCAAAATAATTGCAATTCGTTTACATATTATCTTGCAGCCCTAATAGATACTATAACCGTATACCAGTAAAACACTGCTTACCCTAATGACCTTGTCCACTTTAAGGTCCTCTAGGGATGGATACAATGACATCCTGGAAAAAAACACAACAGTCGCAGCATGAAAATGGAGAAAACAAGGCAGCGTGCAGCTAAAAGTGTTGAAATACAGGAAATAATACTTTGAGCAAGATCATATAGAGCCATATTGCCTTTGTTTGTTTTTCAGATGACTAGCAACCACATGACTCACATGGGAATTGAAACCTATACTAATTAGACAGGACAGATGAGGGAGTATATTAGGAGGAGCACAAAGATGACAACCCAGGAACAAAAACATGGTGAATTTATCAGGCTGCTCCATCATGACCGACACTTTCATGAATTTGATTCTCTCAAACACCCCCATCACTCTCACTCACATACACACACACACACACACACACACACACACACAGACAGATGTGTCACAGCTCTCCAGGCATTAGCTCTGTGGTTGCGTTGCTTTCACGTTGTGAAACAATCCGCCTGCGAGTCCATCTGTGTCTTCTGCACAGTCATCCTCGATGTAAGAAAAACACATCGATAAAACACCAGAAATTATAATAACTCCAATAACTCTGACTGCTCCTGATTTCAGATAGAGGAGTAACTATCACTTCACAACAGAGGAAGGGGCACATATAAAACACTGCTTTAACACAACTTTCCAGGCAATAGCTCTGTGGTGGCATTGGTTAAAATTCTTGCCTCCATAGCTCATCAGTAGAGCATGTTGCTAGCAACACCAGCGATCACGGGTATAGAATATGCAGGGGCTGCAAACCAATCATAAAATTGTCATTAGGAAAATACAAAAATTATTGGACATGATGCAACAGTGTATTTGATTTCTTGGCTAATTAAAAGTAAGAGATAAGAAAAACAAAACCTGTCAATTTGACAAAAGTCATAAAAAAACAAAAAAACAACTGATATTACATTTAACACTTCTATCCCCCTCAATTCTGAATTGATGGCTATGCCCCTGGTTTGATGAAACATTAACTGATAAAATGTGTATGTTAAAAGAAATGTTATTTGCGCTGGATAAATGCTTACATTAAATAATGTAAGAGAAATGTCATGTTTGATTTTATTGCTATATTAGCTGTTTGTTTGTTTGTTGATTGTTACGTTAAACCAAACTTCTTGTCTGTGGACAATTAATACTATTATAATAATTTTCTAGTTTTTATATATTTACTTTATGCATAATATGATATATCTGCATTATATTTGATAAATTATATCAATAGGTTTCAGTCAACTATAAAGTTGCATAAATATTCATCCATTCTAGCACTGCATAAGTCAAGCATTATTATTATATTTGTATTACATTTTATATTTAATAACAACAACAGCTTCATATTAACAGCTTTCAGTCAGTAATAAAGTTGCAGTTACTTATCCATTCCAGCATTGCTGAAGTACAGCAATTAACATTATTATTTATTGTATATTATATAATTGCATTTGTATTATATTAAATATGTAAATTATACAATATCAAGATATTTCCATCAAAAATAAAGTTAAATACAAAGTTATTGAGTTGAGGACAGTAGCAACTGAGCATACATTATAATTACAACAACAAACATCCAACAATACATCACTACCACAAATACATAGGACACATTTCAGAGATATTCATCATAAGCTGTTCGACCACTCAGGACATTTACAACATTGCCTTACATGTAATGTAACAAACCCAATTGATATTATACAATGAAAAGCTTATAATGGAGACTAAAGTTCATGATTAAAGAGCTCAGGGCAGGACATGAGCACCAATTCCACATTTAGCTAATAACATATCTCCAGAAATCATTACTACAGCGCCAAAGCTCTGACTATTTCAAATCCAAACAAAATAAAACATTAAACACTGCCTGACTGTGCTCTTCATCTTACAGTGGAAGAGCAATGAGAAATTAAGTGCTTTCCTGGGAACACATCCATTACTGGAAAGGGGAAGGGAAAGGGAGAGACGGACAGAGTAAGCCAAAGTAGTAAAAAGAAATTAAAGTGCTTAAAGACAGAAAGGATGACAAGGAATGGAAAATATGAGAAGTATAAGTTACTAGAGGAAAGGCCAACAAGAGATATAATATAAGCATGTGATTGATTGATTCTAGCATTAGTCACAATCATATGACTGTGATCACATGACGTATTGTGCATTTTAGCCAATAAACCTCTGCCTGTAGATCACTGTAAACGTCACGACAGCAGAAACAAACACCAGATTCAGGAAATGACAGAAACCCTGCTCAACGAGAAAAGCCTAAAGCATCTAAATATAAACGCATCATGAAACCTTAAACATGAGTGTAACTAAACATGACGGCATCACAAATACAAAAGACAAGGCTGTAAACATATACACTGCCCTACAGGAGATATGGTTAGACATAGGTCTTCAAAAAACTAATTTCTAGCAAGAAACATCAAGTTACAGGAAAACAAATGTAGGAAGACATGGTTGAACGTTGGCAAATAAGAGAAATGGCACATTGCCTCACTTCCCTGAAGAGACATTCCACATACTAATGGAGATAGTTAGTAGATTACTGGATAGGAACTAAACTGAAATGAGATACGAGAACTATCTGGCAACAATCGGCCTGATTTGAATACAGCCAGCGACTGAAACTCAACAAACAGCCTGGAGACTTATTCAACTCTTTAATGCATGTAGGAACATACAGGTTTACAAACAGATTAAAGAGACTCTGGAGCTGCTTATTCCATAACATCAGATTTAAGACTCAAGTTAAAGCACTACATGCTCCTACACGTTCACATTATCGCACAAATCTGTGAAACACTCACAGACAGACATGACCATAACATAGGGGGGGGGGGAAGAAAACTCTCGCCCACATCCTCATGAATAAACTCCCACACCAGTGCACACAGAACAGCTCATGCAAACCAACACATAGCCTACTGCTTTTTGACGTCACAAACACACACAAAGCAAACACATGCACTGAAACATCTGTTGATGTTTCAACCGCAATATCAAAAACAAGCACTAAAAATATCTGACAGGCTCCTTCCACACAAACACTGTTTCTCATCGCATAAAAATGTCTCTGTGACACTAAAGGGCCATTATTTCCTGTCAAGAGCACTCCAATAAAGTAGAGATGTCTCCAAATAGTGGACTAATGGAGACAGTGAGTAATCTTCTCGCAGACATGTGTGCCTCTATTGTATCTAGTTCAGCTACTCGCATGAAATTAAGTGAATCGACTGGGCACAAAGTGTGTCATAAATAAAGCAGGAATACAGAACGACTGGGAATCTCATCACTAAGGCTGTAAGTCATCTGAGGTTAACACCTGTTATCAGTGTTATTTTCATTTCATGAAGTAGTTACAGATTTTTCTTTTCCATATTACGACGTACATCCCAGCAAAACAAATTATAGAAAAAGAACAAGCTGTAGGGCTGGGTTTTTGAGAGACAGATCTGCTTGCAGTCGGATTTTATGTGGAAGAAATAAATGGACGAGTCCGGCTTAAGTTATGATATGCATAAGATCAATAACAAACATTTAGAAATTAGCATAGGCTGAATTTTCATTTCATGCCAACTTGTACAAAAACTGAAACATGAATAAAAAAAATTAATAATGAAGAAACAAAATATACTACATTTTCATGACTTTAAAATTAATTAGTACATAATAAAGTGAACACAAATCATTTTAGTTTTAGATGCATAATAACGGAATAAAAACTCAATTGTAAACTATAAGAACCCTATCAGTGTAAATCTGAATAAATCACACAAAACTAATGCAGGATAAAGCAGAAGCAGCAGAATGATTTCACACTGCCTAAATATGGTCTACTTTCAGTGCAACTGCAGAAAAAATCTCAAGTTAGGGACAAAGCCAGCGGATAACTGTCCGGGTGAGTGGGTGAGGGGCCTTTGGTATGGGGGAGAAATGGGCAAAGCTAATTTTCAGGCAGACTGAATGAGTGCTGAGCATAATAAACGACTCTCCCATGGCAACAGTCTGTAACTCTATTGACTGAGTCAGGCAAAGGATCCATGTGGAAATATCCCATCCATAGCTTTTGGGCTGTCATGAAATAAATGCTTTAAATATTTTATTATTACTACAAGCCCTTTCTCAGTCTCCTCGTGACATAAACGTCAAAGATGAACTGATGTTGATTATACTAGGCAGCTGACTGGTGTCTTCATATGGGAAAGTCCCTTCAACCAAAAAAACCAAAGGAAAAACTAGGTTATAAATTAGCCTTTGTTCAGCATCACTCATCTATGTCTATGTTTGTTCGTTTATTTTCTTCTATTCTGTCATCAATAATTCAGTTCCTTCCATTATTGACTGAACATACAGGAATAATCGAAAGTAAAAATTGTTTCTCAAAAAAAAAAAAAAAACAGGACCAGGTTTCATAGCAGTGACACATTTTGGGATTAATACCATTTAATACGTCAAATACGAAACCGCATAAAGAAAGCTGTCTGAATGTTACGTGGCGAATATCTAAATATAACATCAACATGTGATTCACTGCCGAACAATGTATGTCCAACTATATGAACATTTAATTTTCTGCTCTAAATTAACCAAAACCTGTAATGTCAAGGCGATGAAAGCACCTGCCATCTGTTTTAAACACTAAACTGAGGTTTTAGCCACTGTCACCTTTAACTACACAACATAAAAGCAGTCTGACTGTTACAGACTGTATTTGTTGTGTTTAACGTTAGCTCTCAAGCTAGTCACGGCAACTCCGTTAGCAACCGCACAATCATGCTAATTACACGAATAAAGTTATATTTCTTTCCCTTAAAAATAATGACCAGGTGGTACGATACAAAATATCCTTAAAAAACACAAATACAATAAATATAACTGAATGACGAGCTCAGCGAAGTAAACACCAGCACGTCTTTGTTCTTCGTGAGTGTGTTAGCAGCAGCCCGTTTAAGTTTAGCTCCGGTTAGCCAGCGAGTACCACATACCTGACTGAATAAAATCACTTTGACGATAATTCAAATAACAACATTTAGATTAAAAAGTGTCGCGTCTTAACTCACCTTTCTGCGTTCTAACGACCGACTTCTGAAAAAATGGTGTAAATGTGATGGGAAGGAATGTAAACAAGCCGAGCACAGTAAACGGGACGCTTTTCCTCTTTAGGTTGGTGCAGTGAAGTGAACAGAGGGGAGGTGATTGAGAGAAAGTACGTGCGTGTATATTTCTTTGGCTTAGTAGCTCAGTTCACTTCCTGCTACCTCATTCATGTTAGAGGCTGGGCTGATACTTCTATTTATACATTTATTACTCATTAACTTCAGCACAGTCACTCTGACTGCCAAAAACTACCATGGTAGCAATATCTCCAGAGTCCAGTTATTGTTAATACTGTAAAATCACAGGACTGATCTGGGTTCAGTTATTTTTTTTCTTGATGGCAGTGCTGGAATACCAAGTTATCAGTTCTACCAATATATCAAATTTAGTCCAGTAACTACATTAAATGACTACAATCATTTGTATGTTTTGGTTTGATTCTGATTTATGTGTTATAGCTGTAAGAGATTCCATAATGAGTAAATTGCTGGACCGTACATCAGCTGTAAATGAATTGCTGCCCTACAGTTGGATCTCATTTTAAATCTGCTTCCACAAAATTGGAAGGTAAATGTATCCTGCTCTTCAGCTTATAGAAGTACCAATAAAAGAGCATAAACATTCCAAAACATGTAAAAGTACTTCATAGCACATTTGAATTATTTTATTGTCTTTAAGACAATACATAAATATACAGTGCATTACAGAAATATTAAAGCCATATATTTGATGCTTGACTTGTAATCACAGAAATCGCCAGCATCCACTCAAGTATTTAAGCGTCTACAGATTTCTATTAAATTAAAAATGATTTCCATGTCAATACAAAAGAGTACTGTCACTGTATCTGCATCCAATATATTCACATCAATTGTCTAGGCAGTGCAACCTACATTAACATCCATGAATAGCTGCAAATAATTTAGCATCAAAATGTATGCAGTGTAGGTCACGATGTGCTAGGAAGCCACAACCCCTTATTTTGTTTTTCCGACATCTTTGTCCATCAATGAAACAAATTCTTTCATCTCTATGAGAACAGAAAGTGCTCATCAATTATAGATAATAATTAGCAAGTTAATGGTTGGTTTTGAGATTTGATGCGACAATTAACAGTGAAACATGATCACAAAATACTTAAGCACTAAGAATGGCATGCAACCATTGCTACGGTGCCAAATGCGCCACCTACTCAAACACTGAACAAAGTAAACATATTTAAAACCTTTCCAAATAGCTGCATGTTAATAAAAAATAAACAAAAACTATACATAAAATTGTTGCTCACCAAACTGACAGAAATAGCAGTGTTATCACTTCATACTTCATTATTTGTATTAATCAGCCCACCATAAAGTTTGATTTCAGGTAATACGATGGCACTATTTCAGTTGATATGGTCACTTTGTAAATATACAAAACCAGTGATATTCTGGCAGGTGTCAAACACACAAGGAGGCACAAGGATTGTTCAAGATTTTGCTTCTTTGTACTAATTAAAACCAGCGAGCCTGTTCAATCCTAACAATTCAATACTGACTGAAAATTACATACATTACATTAAAAAGTATTGCATGTAATTCATGTATTTATTAAATCTAAAGCATAACAATGCAATAAATATGCAAATGTTTATATTCCAAACATAACATCTTTAAGATATATTTATGTTTTCTTTTTTTGGATTACTATTCAGGGATAAAGTCGCCGATTCTTTAACAAGTTTGTACTTGGTCTCAAGCCAACAACAATCACAGTGTAAGAAAAAGTCACAAGAGAAGAGAAGTCTAAAGGGTTCCTTCAAGCGTTCAAGTTCAGGATTAAGGACATTGCAAGGTTTTTGGTGATATCGTATCAATTAGACAGGAAGAATGTTGGATTAAAATTAAAGGAGCTAAAGAATTATTTCTGATGTAATGTGACCAAAGCAAAAGATAAAATGTTGGAGAACTCTGATAAAATAAAGCACAGATCTTTACATAACATGCCCAAAACTGTGGGGTGGGATGCTGAATAAAGCTGGTTCTGAGAAGAATGACTAAAATATGGCCTGACATAAAGAAAAGTTTCTAATGTTAAGACTAAATCTTTTGACACTTGAAACATTTATAATATAATCAAAAATCAACACAAGGCATTGTTAATGCATTAAATCACTCCAAACTGAGAAGCTCCACATCGAAGATGAGGGTCGCATTTGGAGGAATAATCCCAGGATGGCCTTTATTACCGTAGGCAAAATCAGGTGAACAGGTCAGCGTTGCACGTTGGCCCACACTCATCTAAAAGTCACACAAATATCAGCATGAATTATGTTTTTTGTTTGTTTTTCAATTGAAATATCAATCCTAGGCTGACTGGATTTGGTAGTGCTTCATTAAGACATCATTTAACCTTAATTTAACTCAAAAAGTGTTACATATGATTTTTGGAGTGGACAAAACACCATCACATACCTGCGAAATACCTTCCTCCCAGCCACGGATCACTTCCTGTTTACCAATCTTGAACTTAAATGGCTTGTCACGGTCACGGGAAGAGTCGAACTTCCGTCCATCTGTTAGAGAGCCTGAAGATTTCAGAGGAAAAGGATGAGGCCAGAAAAACAGGAAATGAGGTTAGAGCATCAGATAAATGGGCTACTTTATTATTGTTCTGCTCTATCATGGAGATTTTCTGTCTCTCTAACCCATGTTTAATAGCAGTAAATGATCAGTATATGAGGCATGTCCCTCTTTCAAGAACATGGTAAAAATACAGCAACATATGCACATAAACACAAGCAGAAGAAAGTCACTGATCCACTCATCAAAATAACGCAGGAATTTGTTATTTGTTTATTAAGTATGTATATACTGTACACAGTAAATCTCTTTAACAACAATAGTTCTTTCTGACCTGTTGCTATGACTCAATATGAGTATAAATCAAGTTCACAGGCAGAATATCTAGAATATCTCCCACTCTTCTTCCCATGTAATAAAAAAATAATGAGATGGAAGCCCTGAAGCACAAGGTGGAAATTAGTCCAATTTCTTCATTAATTATTTTCTCCCTGCTCTACATACCTTCTCATACATTGTTGTTTGTTTTTTTCAGGTTTTATTTTATGTATATTTGCTTTAGTAAATTTAAAAAAAAAAATTATAGAGAAATCATAGAAAAGGTTTGGTAAAAAGTAAATAATTTTAGGAGAGAGAGAGAGAGAGAGAGAGAGAGTCAAATAGGATTAAAAAAAACAGAAACAAGAAAAATGCAGAAAAAATGCAACAAAAAGAAAAAGAAAATCGAGAAAGGGTCACGAGAATGTAATGCAAAGTTCAAAATGACAGAAATGTGGGCTTTTTTGGCACAATGTTGAATATTATATCAATGTTGCTAGCATAAAGTACAAGCAGCGTATGCAAGATGGCAGACAGTTTGTCAACTGTAATAATGATTCAACTGTGTATGAAAAACTTTCCGAAATTCGATTAAGTTGCCTATTTAATCATCAAATTATCTACTTGACAGAATAGGATTTCTTAGTTAGTTTGAACGATTAAAAGCCAATCACAACATCCCAGAGGTCGACTCAGTCCAGACAGTGATAATCCATCTATCCGACGCCGCCAGCCTCGCTGTTCAACAAAGACTGAATCACGCGAATGTCTGTAAAATCTGTTCAGTCTCAGCTGTCAGATGAGGATTATGTCTGCGGACAAATGCCAGTGCGTGCAAACAATGCACAACTAATAATGCATAACGGCTTTATTTGTCTTCCTCTGTATATTGTACCGTATCTTTATCCACTCTTCGGCTATATATAATTTTAACACGGGTTGTTTGGAAATATGCATTAACCTTTTTTCTCTAAATTAAAGCCAGTAATTATAAATTTCCATATACAAAAATCCACATTCGTTCACAAAAACACAACATCAGTACACCCACCAAAATAACATCCGAAATGCAACTCACCAACATAATGCACCACACATGTCTGTCCTTTTTTGGGGAAAGTCCTCCCTGTAAATAAAAGCAGCGCGAGGAGAAACAGGGAGCAGGAGACAGAGCAATAACATAACGCTGTTAAACGCACGCAACTTAACAAATAATACGGTACTTTACAAGATAGAAGCTGAATTCGGGTGATTTTACCATCTCCGGGGGTTATGGTGTCGATTTCCACTCCCATTTTGTCCCGCTCGTGTACTGTATGTTTCTGAAGAGCCCTGCTGCACACTGTCTCGCTCACAGCTGTTTGCAGGCGGAGAGGAGCGATGCTGTCGGGTCACATGACCGCCGCGAGAAACGAGGAGAGGGTCCAATCGCAGCGCACTAATTTAACATAAATCCTGCTGATGACGAATGTGACCCGTCTCCTTTGTTATGCCCAGTGAGTGAAAAATACAATTAGCCTATATGTTTTAAAAAGCAAATAACTACTTTTAAATGCTATTTTGAGTACAAAAAAGAAAAGATAGATGAGTCCCCCAGCCTCCAGCTCATTTTAAAGTACCTATTACATAACATGCTCTCAACACCCATTTCATCTGTAGTGTTGTAATGTGGGTGACTGACTGGAGTAGCACGGATCCACCTCCACGAACAACATGTCAAGTCACCCAACACCAGTGTTGCCAACCTAGCAATTTTGTTGCTAAATTGAGCAACTTTCCAGACTACCCTAGCAACTTTTTCTTCCAAAAGCACCTAGCAACAAATTTAGCTATTTTAAAAATTTATTTGGCAACTTTTAGCAACTTTTGATAAGTGACTCAGACAATAAAAAGGCACACATTTTCCATCCAAATTACACAAAAAGAGGAAACTAAAGATGCCTAGCAGTACACACCTCACATGAATTGACTTAGCTGCTATTTGCAATCCTTAAATTTTACAATAATAACAGTTGAATAATTGTTCATTCATGATAGACTTTGATAGACTTTGTTAGTAGCTTGTACCTGCGAAATTATATTAAAATAAATATTACACTGTAAGAAAAATAGAAAAGATACTAGTAATTTTCCAGGACATTATTAATTGTAAACCTGTTACCCGAAAACACAATATGTAATTTAAAATGCAGGTAAAAAAAACAATACCATAATTCTTTCATATTGACATAGTAGATTGTGCACTATTTTTACAGACGTTTCTTAGAGTGTAGCATACTAACTAACTACTAATACACTGCTTAAAGCCCAAATCCTTGAAAGAGACTTTGTTAAAGCATAATTGTTGAGAATGTGTAGTATTTCTAGTTTACTAGCTATTAAAAAAAAACTTAAATTGTAATCATTCAAAAATGTGTAAGTGTTCAATAATTCAATATATTAAAAATACAGTTATTTATATTTTAATATTATACTATGCATATTATTTAAATAATATGCTAAAATAAACAAATCAAAACGAACATATTTAAAATATATTTTTTGCTGAGATTTGATGTTGTGACACAATTTTGCGTCGTGATTACGCAATGACGTCATCGCGCAATGACCATTTAGCAACTTTTAGCAACAAATCGACTTTCCTTTAGCAACTTTCTCTGAAAATTAGTTGGCAACACTGCCCAACACATGATAAACGGCCACAAGGGGGCGCGATGCAATGCAGAAGACCATGCACGTTTTTACACGTTGCTGTTTATTTATACACTTTTACATCATTATCATTGTGGAATAAAAGTGCTGTATCAAACACTTAGACTAGCTGTGTGTATGCTTTCAACGTTATACTCTCTCCCAGCTTATAGGTTTTTTTTTTTTTTAAATTGTTACAGTTTCTGAAACTAGCCTATGGCTCTTTTCTCTAAAGTCTAATACACACAAAACAGGCACACACAGCAGTATTCATCTCCTGCGAAGGCAAACACTTCCTTCGAAACTATTTTAACTTTTACAAAAAAAAAAAAAAAATGTATTTTTGCATAGTACACATAAAAAGATACAGACATGCCAAACTACACACTGATATGACAAATGTAAAACACTGCTATCTTGTATCTTTTGATTATTCAGTGTGCACTGGACATGTACACTGTACATAGCACTCACATGTACATGTATGTACAAAAATGCACTGTATATACACAACGGGTGAGCTTTACAGTTATTATTATTTCCTTTATTTAACCAGGAAATCACATTGAGATATTGCTATCTCTTCTTCCGGTAAGACCTGGCCAAGACGGCAGCACATAAAGTTTCATACAAAAGAATCACAGAGACAGTACCACAAATTACACAATCATAATTCATAAATAAAATCTGATCATGAAAAACAATTACAGGTATCCTTTAAAACATTATACAAAAGACATTTAAAAGTACTCAATGTTGGAAGTGTAATTACATTTTGCAATTCATTCCAAGCCCAAGGAACATAAGCAGAGAAAGCACATACTAAGACCTAAAGACAACATACTAAGACGACTAAAAATCATATACTATTTGAGTTTAAAACCAATTTTAACTTTAACAACGAGCACTGCAGAACTTGAAAAGCATCCTTGAACTGAACTGAATCAACACTGACTTACTTGAGACAGTCTTGGCATACTAGAGCTGCCTTACGGCAGAATTTGATACTAAAAGGTGACTTGGATGCATTTTCAGTAGCCTATATATTCACACAGTTTACTATTTGTTTCACAAAACATTTAATTTTGTAATAGGTAGACTTACATTATGTATATCATGTATAACTGTTTTCACACATGATCATTGGGTGTAGGTAATCAGTAATTACAGTTTTTTTCAACTGCTTACATTTTCAAAAATTTGCCTCCAAGAATTGCACACACAAAAATGCCTCACATCTCTTGCTAAACGAAGCACTGCATTCAGAATATCACAAACACATCTCAAAAGCAAACATTTGCAAACACCTTTGCCTTAATTCCTGTTAGGGAATTGTGTGTTGTGTATTGCAAAAAGTGTTTTATGAAATTGAAAACTGAGTCAAAGGCTGAGAATTAGTGTATTGTTTTACAGATTTGGTGTGTTGTTCTGGTGTTTGAGTGTCAGGCTTCCGAAATTGTGTGACAAGTAACGATTTTGTGTGCAGTGTTGCCAACTAATTTTCAGGGAAAGTTGCTAAAGGAAGGCCGATTTGTTGCTAAAAGTTGCTAAATGATGTTGTGATGTCATTGCGCAATGATGTTATTACGTAATCACGATGCAAAATTCTGTCACTACATCAAATCTCAGTCAAAAATATATTTTATATATGTTAATTTAGATTTGTTCGTAAAATAATATAAATGCTAATATAATATTAAAATATAACTATTTTAAATACAAAATTTAATTGTTCAATAATTCAATGAATTAATAAACGTACACACTTTTGAACGATTACAATTTAAGTTTTACATTTTTAATAGCTAGTAAAACTACACATTCTAAACAATTAAAGTTTTAAGCAGTGTATTAGTAGTATGCTACACTCGATAAGAGAAGTCTGTAATTTTGTGTAATTTAGGTGGAAAATGCATGCATTTTTATTGTTTGTGTCACTTATCAAAAGTTGCTTAAAGTTGCCAAATAAATATAAAAAATAGCTAAACTTGTTGCTAGGTGCTTTTGGAAGAAAAAGTTGCTAAATCTATAGCAACAAAATTGCTAAGTTGGCAACACACTGTTTGTGTGTAAGCAGTTGGAAAAAAAATTGTGGCATTTAAATAGCAGTTTTTCGCAAATTAAACAAGAACAGATAATGTGCCTAGCATTTTTGCAGACTTGGTCTGAAGATTGTGCCTCAAGTAGCCTACAACCTTTAGTGTGTAAGTAATTTTAAAAAATTGTAATATGCAGAAACAGTTATCAGTAAGCCATTTATTCACTGGTTGATATAAACACTTTTTACAATCAGCTTAATATGGGTTTGATGCAGGATTATCTGTTTGTCTGCATATGGTGCAGAAATTACACACTGCACCTTTAAGTGCAGTAATATTTCACAATTCTAGTCCTGAGGGCCCAACAGCATTGCACATTTTCATTGTCTCTTTTATTCATCTCTTTAGTAGAGGTTCAGCTCATTAGTAGAGATCTCCCTGACCTGAGCTAATTGTGCATGATTAGTGAGACTCCTAAATAAGGTCGGGGTCCCCAGGAGCAGGATTGAAAAATATTCACAATGCCCAATGAAAAGGCCTTTACACTGAGGTGAAAACAGAGAATGGTCATGATCAACAGTTCAGCAGTGTTACAAAAGCAGTGAAAGCCACTCATTACTTCATAGGCTTAGTTCTTCTTCTTCTTTCAAACCGGTCACAGTCCTGTGTACGTCAAGATAACACACAGTGATGGCACAGTTAATACAGCTATTGCAGCTTGTCAAGCATTTCATGCAAAACTGAAACACAGTGTGAGAACATGAAGACATCCCTGAACATAATATAATAGACTTAATTTCCATAGAAGTAATATGAATCTTGGCCTTTAGTGTATAAGAAGTTGCTTCTGTAATAATGGAAGTTGTAGTGACAGACCAGAAAAAAACAAAACGCTCTTTTTGATATGAGCACTGCTTCTGTCCCATTATCTTTTTTAAATTCTGTAGAATGCATTAATGTCACATGACTGAGCTGAATAAACACCTTCAGGCGGATCAGTACCTTCAGTCTTCTAAGTACACAGACAGAAACACATACCCTGCTTTCCTTAATGCGTCTTGGATTTTCTGTCGCCGCTCTTCATTGATGGGATAGAAGCAAAAAATTACCAAGCTGATGAGCAGTAGGCAGATTGGCACAGGAGCGAAGAGCACCCGCAGCGAGTATATGACCTCTGGATTGTGTTTACAAGCACCAGACTTGTATCCTACAAAACTGAAGAGTTAGGGAAGGAGAACATCACATGAAGTTGTAGGTTTAGGGGGATTCAGAAAAAAGATGTGGTGCACAAATGTGAAAATCTGATTGGAGGAAGCTCTTACTGTAAAACCAAGGTAGAGACTCCAACAGACATGCCTCCTCCGAATTTGTTGAAGAAAACATAGCAGGAGTAGAACAATGGTTCTAGATCCTGGCATGACGGGTTCTTGACTTTGAAGTCATCCACTACATCTGGCAACATTGACCTAAAATAAATAAACAACCTGGTTATACACTATATACATGTCATACATGTTTCATATACATATATACATATATATATATATATATATATATATATATATATATATATATATATATATATATATAAAATCACCAGCCACTTTATTAGGTACACCTATTCAACTTCTCATTAATGCAAATATCTAATCAGCCAATCACATGGCAGAAACTCAATGCATTTAGACATGTAGACATGGTCACGATGATTTGCTGAACCTCAAACCAAGCATCAGAATGGGAAAAAAAAGGTGATTTAAGTGACATTAAATGTGGCACTGGTTGTTGGTGCCAGACGGGCTGGTTTATTTGAGAAACTACTCATCTACAGGAATTTTCATTGCATAACCATCTCTAGAGTTTACAGAGAATGGTCCAAATAAAAGAACATAGTGAGCGGCAGTTCTGTGGTTAAAAATGCATTGTTGATGCCAGAAGTCAGAGGAGAATGGCCAAACTGGTTCAAGCTTATAGAAAGGCAACAGT
This sequence comes from Onychostoma macrolepis, assembly GCF_012432095.1. NCBI lineage: Eukaryota > Metazoa > Chordata > Actinopteri > Cypriniformes > Cyprinidae > Onychostoma > Onychostoma macrolepis. The sequence continues at coordinate 19,609,315 of NC_081177.1, read as the reverse complement.
AACACAAATAACCACTTGTTACAAGGTATGCAGAAGAGCATCTCTGATATGCACAACACGTCCAACCTTGACGCAGATGGGCTACAGGACACTCCTGTCAGATAAGAACAGGAAACTGAGGCTAAGACCTCGGCTCACCAAAATTGTACAACAGAAGACTGGAAAAAGGTTGCCTGGTCTGATGAATTTCAGTATGATGTCATTCTGAATCGACCAAACATTATAATGATGAACATATCGTACAACTAATTCCCAGCTGACCACCATCTGGGTTAGCGTAATGTCTCAGTATTGCATGAGGAAAACATTGGCTGGTGTATGTGTTGGTGAGCGAGGGGTTTAGCAGTAAAAGAGAGATTACATGAGCGTTAAATTACCAAGGGAGTAGATAGAGGGCTGCCAGACTTGTGCCAGCTACCATGGACATAATAATGAAGACAGGTAAATTACTTTTCACTAGGGATATCACAATTAGAGCTGGGATATAAACCTGTAGAGAAGAGGAGAAAGAGTGATAAAAAAAGTGGAAACTATTTCAGTTAAAAATATATATAATGTCAGCATAAAGACATGCTGAAGGGCTGCATTTAATGTTAACTTTACAAACAAATATAAATTGTAGTTGTAATAGCACTCCCATTTCCTTTCTGTGCAGCCATGAATAATCTTGTTAGAAACAAAGAGTGGTGCTCACTGATAGGCCGATGAATATGGTGGTCTTCTTGCCTTTTTTGACCAGTAGAGCCTGCCACATTGGGATGGATATTGTAGCTGATGTCTGCACAAGAAAAGATTACATATTTTACAAGTAATTTGTAACAAATGTGAGACTGTTCAAAAATGTTTAATATGTTGTGCTTTAATATAATATAATTATACAATTAAATGACTATAATATAATGTGTCATATCATATGTCATAAAATATAAAATAATAATAATAATAAATTACAAAAATTAAAAGTAAAATGTAAAAATATATATATAATTTATTTTTTAAATACTCAAGAAACCTGGCTACATAAGGTTATGAAAATTTATTTGTATAGATCAGATCAGGTAGAAATTGTATTTCTTACAATACCCTTTGAAATAATGGATCCCTCACCAGTAATACAAGAACAAGATGCTGAAAATATTCTCCCATATTCGCTGCGTGAGTACAGAAGAGGGCGAAATTCCCTTGAGCCATCTGAAACAAATATTAATGTCAACACTATTATACACACCTGGGCATTTTTCAAGGCAATACAAACATGCTCTTTTGGCATTTTTATGTTTAACAACCATTAAAATATATTTATAATTTAAACAGAAAAACTTCTGACCTGGAAGGCTAGTGAAGCAAATAGGAAGCCAAATACAAGCCGCACATATGGAGTGTGTCTCACCATCATCTTCATTCCAGTTAGATAGGAGACATTTATGCGGTCCAGTTTACTCAGAGGGGCTGAAGTGAGAAGCAGACATATGCAAATCATTAGTCAAGAAGTCACTGCATTCAGTCAATGGGCCAAATACATTGCCTGGCCAAAAAAGTTGCACAAGTTGCATTGTTATGAAAGTTTTTTTTCTACCAAGCGTTGCATTCGTTTTTAGCGGAGATCTTATATTGACAATGGGAGTACTCCCACTATCTGACCCTGAGGCAAACCACTCTGTAAAGTCTTCCAAAATCCCCAAACTTTCAATGGGGTTATTGTCGGGATACTGTGATGGCCAATTCATACATGAAAATGATTCCTCTTGCTCACTGAACCCTTCTTTCACACTTTGAGCCTGATCAATCTGATAAATCTGGAACTGACATCCTGGAATCTGGTCATGAAATACGTCTTCCGACATGGTTGTTTAAGAAATTAAAAGGAAACATATAACATGCCAAAAGCACTGCAATAAATATCCAAACATAAACTCTTAAGTATTTGCTGTTTAAATTCAAACGGCAACTTCTTTTGGCCAGGCAGTTTATTTATGCATATGTTTAAAAATTACTGATGCACAATTAGCAAAGGCTGAAAGAACATGTGGTACACCAAACAACAGATGGTAGCATTTTAACTCATGTTAACTCATTTGCACCTACCCAACTGCTCCTTCACGCCAAGAAAGAGGACGAGGCAGCACAGAAAGTACAGCATTCCCAAAACTAATGCTCCAGTCAAATACGCTTTTCTCTGTAGAAATTAAAAGACAAATCACAATGTATATTCAGTTAAAACTTTGCTGGAATACTTTCCATTTCAAAGCCAATAGCTAAACAAATTCCACTATACACATTAATAGGATGTTCTCTGTGCCTCACTGTATTTTGTAGAGTGTCAGATATGCCATCCAGCGTTTCAGTCTGGTTCCCAGAAGGCCCTTCCGTGTCGTTCTGTAAACTGCAGATGTGTGTCCTCTTGGCATGGTGCACCCCCACTATCTGACCCTGGATGGCAGCTCCCGCCAGTGTAGCAAACACTTCCATGCCCATTCCTGTATCGTGAGAGACAACAAAGCCCTTGACATTTCTCTTTTATATAGGAAACAGATCTCAGTTAAGGTTATATCCTATATGTTCAAGTTTCTGCTCTCTACTTCCACTATCTCTGGAAGTTTATCATCATGGATAACAGAGACCTATTGTTCTCTCTCTCTGTAAAACCTTCAAATGTTCTAGCTTTTAAACTTTTTTAAAACCTTTCAAACAAGATTTTGTTCAGCCAACATTCAAAGTTTATTTACTTACATTACTTACACTCTATATTTATTTTTTCTTTGTGCATTTTTGAAAATTATTTTTTTAAGTTATTATTTGGACCTTTTTTGGATAATATACAGACCAGACAGGGCCCCTTGGGCCCAATCAAACTCAGGTTAGGATAGATGATGAATAGATAGATAGGATAGATGAAGGGTGCCATACTGATATTTTACCCTTTTAATTGCAATCTTGCATCAGTGTGTATGGCTAATTTTTCGTTATTTCATTCCAGTTGTCCTTTTTGAAAACAGCATGTATACTTGTAAGCTGTTTCATCAAACTCTAACTTACAGTATCGGTGGAGATTCAAGACTAGAACACAAGATATGTGTTCTACGTCAATCCTTTCACCTAATCATCTATTTATGCTATATTTTCTTACTGTAACCAGTGGCTGAATCACGATCCTTCTGATTCCCCCCCAGAAACATGTTTAGGGAAGAATATGGCACATGGTAGCACTGAACAAGACAGAGACAGGGAAAATTGCTCAGTTATGAATCATATAACACTTTATATAAGCAAACAACTGTCTGGAAACTACAGTGGTGAGTACTATATTTAACTTTGGAGTAAAGTATGCTATCACCATGAGTTGGGCATCATAGTGACACTGTATATTTGTTTGTAATGTATGCTGAATGTACATTCTAGTGTATTATTGAATATTCTGTTAAAAATAAAAAATTTAAACATCCCCCTATGCAGGAAATGTCCTTAACAGCCAAACATCTTTTATTCTAAATCGGTAAAACAGCAGTTAACACAGTGGGCAGATAACGGTAATAGTGGTCTTACACTCATGAAGGAGTCAAACAGACAGCACCATGTGAAGTACCAGCCGAACGTGAAGCCAGAGGACATGGTGTCCTGTGGGGTATACCAGAGCATAACGTATGATAGGACCCCAAGTGGCATTGTGAACACAATCCTGCATAAAGAGCGAAGTTGAGCACAGAGCAGACATGTGACACACAATTTTGCAGATTCTGCATTTTTAAAAGAATCCATTTGAGTACAGTATATTATCGTTTATATGCTCAAAACCGGTAATATAAGCATAAGCAGCCTCTGGTCAAACTGTGAAATATCTAAAAACAGAGTTGAGGAAGTACTTCACACCCAGTGTGACGTAAACCAGTACACTCACCAAGGAATAAGTTTGCCAATTCTGGTCCGACCACTCTTGCTCACGGCATATCCAATCAGAGGATCCGTAATAGCATCCCAAGCTCGACCAAGGAAGAGAATGATGGATGCAGAGAAAGCTCCCATCTATAACAAAAATATAGACAGAAGAAAATTTATCTTAAAAACTCACTGTTCCCCATTTTTGTTACAAAAACTTCTTTGTAGTATGAAAATGCAGTTACATATAAAATAATGTTCCACCAAGCTGTTAAAATACACAGTGCATTAATTTTCACAGGACCTTTCACATGTTCATTTTACTTCCTGTGCTAACAGTTCAGCTAAACACTGTTGAATGTGGCATGCAAACATAACATGCAAATTCAGGAAGAGTTAATGTGGAACACGATGGAGCCTCATGCATTTTATAAATGCTCAGCTGTTCTAAGTTTTTAAAACTACAGATCACACAGTGATTGTGTTTCACAAACAGCCCACAAGGAAAGTAAATGCACAGGGTTTGATGCTACAACCTTCATTTACCAGCCCCAGATCTTTAACCACTAGGGCTACAGCACTCTCAGAGGGACATTAGAAATCAATGGAAAATCAAAATAAGCAATGTAAGCAAATAAGACAAGGTGAAAAACATATCAGGATATTATAAAAATGTTATTATTAAAAAACTATCATATTTCTGTTTATATTCTAATGGAAAGTGAAGCTCAGTTAAGAGATACAGCAGATTCCATTATATTGAGTTCAAAAGTGATCACAGAATATCATGTGACACATTTACACAGGTAAAAATCCAACAAATCATAATGTAAGTCATATGTGCATTTTGTACAGTTGTATTGAGTGATTTCCTGGATCTCTATCAAAATAATAGGTGTGGTAGTGTTAAAAACCACATGTTTTTCTCTAATACTTTCTTCAAAAGTTGTGAAGAATGTATGTAACACAACCTCTTTGCTCATACGAAGTGTGTGAAAGGCTGGTGTGAAACTTTTATAGGACATAAAGTATGTAAGAGGTTCTGATCAATATGGTCACCACTGACAGTTGCTAAAAGACCACAGCTTCTATCCTTTCTCTTACCTTCACAACATCCAGTAAAAAGATCTGCATGAAAAAGCCCTTGGCGTTTGCAGTCATTTGATAAGGCATTCCTCCAACCGCATAGCACAGTTTTCTGGATAAAGGGATGCCTGGATTTTTCTGCACAAGATCAACACGTAAGCATCAACTTCTCATGTGAACGATTTTGTGAATGATGCTATATTTCAGCGTTAAAACGAGAAATAAAGCATTAGTCTATTCTCAAATGCTAACTGTTTAAAATTTGCAACATCTTTTAGTTTCCTCTATGCTGAAAAGTTATAATTTACATAATCAAAACCTGCGGTTTATAAAGAATTCTCTATAAATGTCATACCGGTTGATTGTCGTCATTTTCCGTGGCACAGATGTTGTCGTCTGTTTGTTTGTCCAGTACACTGCTACTATCGTTGGCCATCGTTCAGTTATGGAAGAGTTGCCAGTTATAAGTTTCTACTGCTTCTTATACTTGTTGCAAAGTAGGCGTGGCTGTTCCTCTTAGTCCGAAAGCATTTGAGGATACCCTAACCCAAAACCCAGAACAAGTTTCGCAATATTAGTTAAACAAATGTATTATTTTTCTCTCTGGTAAATAATTGTAGTGAAAAATTTATCGACAAGTGATCCAAAGACGAAAGTCCAGTCAGTCAAACAAACGTACGTAGGCTATTCTCTGCCAGTATGGTACCTAATTCTAAATTCTCTGATTTTATAGAATCTACATGGCAGCAATTCTATTCCAATGTTTGTTGAATTCCAACACAGGCACACTTCATTAACGAAGCTACTGATCGGTGATCACCTCAAACAAATCTTATTTAATGAGGAAAAGTAGGCTATAAAAACCACTGCCGTGGTCATCACTACTGATGACCATGCCAAACTTTTTTTAACAGTTTAGTGCATGTTTGACTCAGGAAATCCTCATTTTAGAATGACTTACGCATTTCATATTAGTTTTTTTTAATGCATCGTCAAATTTAGGCAGTCTTTACTGTTATCGGAGTGTACTCGTTCGCTGAGCACATATAGCAGACATTTCCTGTCATTCCAAGTTTATTGTGAGAAAACAGTAGCGGTTTGATCCACGATTCCTGAACCTGGATTTCCACACTAGCTGAAAAGTCTACTAGCGAAGTTAGGCTGAGCTGACAACAATCAGCCGGTTGTTAAAGCAGAAGATGGTGAGTGTCTAATGCTTTCAAGTGCAAAATCTTTCCAACAAGGGAGCAAGTCGCGGCAATGGCATCGAGCAGCGGCAATTCCTGCAATTCTGTGGCAGCTGCCACTGTTTATTACAAAAAAAAAAAAAAAGAGAAAGAGAAAGTATGGTCAAAGTATTTAGTGTATATTGATGTTAATACTTCAAACTTCTCAAAAGATCGAAATAAACAATCTTTTATTACAATAAATGCTATCAATTCTTGTGTCACTGAAGATCAAAACTCCCTACATAATTATTTTAGCCATTATGTATCATTTTTTGTTTATTGTGTTTGTTCAAGCAATTATTCATTCTGTGATATGGTAAGTTTTATATTTAGTAAACTCATATCTTACTGTAAATATGCAAGATGTAGCCTAACTGGCTAGAGTGGAGTGCAATTCACACATAGGCTAAGTAAAAGTTTTACTGTAAAACAATATTTAATTCATCCATACATGTCGTTCCAAACCAAACCTTTCTTCATGGAACACAAACTACTATTACTCTAAACTTTCTTGGGGGAAGTAGATTACATCTGCATATGTCCTCTCATCGTTCCTCCTTGGTCAGTGCCCAAGTCTGCAGGCAGATGTTCCTCTAGCTGTGGTTGAGGAGATCCTCCTGAATCTGCCTGCTCATCAGGTGGTGCGAGTCTGTCGTCTGGTGTGTCATGAGTGGAAGGAGCTGGTGGACAGTGCTGCACACTGGAGAGTGCGCTGTCGGAGAGAGGGGATCCAGCCACGTGATGCTTCCAGACCACCAGATGACTGGCGCTTGTTTTACTTCTTAACTAAGAATCGACGTAACTTGCTCAAGAGCAGGTGGTGAGCCACATAATTAAGCTTACACAACCATGATATGACAACTGAGTACATACTGTATAAATACGTGAACTTATGCATCAGCCAGTGTTTCTTCTTTTATGTTCTTATTAGATGAACTTCAAGGCTGGAATATTATACAGAATGTGGATAACTGCTGGGCTGCACATGAATATAGACGTAGTCCTAAATTTCTGGACAACAAGGTCACCAAATGTTTTGTGACATCTGTATGTTTGATATTTTGGATCCTTCAAGAAAGTTTTGAGCCCATTTCATTTCCAAATAAATTTATAAAGCCAGTCCACATATGAATCACCTATAAACCTTGTTCCTCAGGTTGTGTTGGAAGCAACAGCTGATTGATTTGAAGAAAGAAGGCTACAGCGCTGCTTTCATGGATCAACTGCAACAGTCATACATGGCATCTGTGGAAAGGCATGAGTACAAGTAAACATTTACTGTTCACTTATGGTTGGACTCCTCCTACCAAAATGAATGCACATAAATGGGACAGCACATAAATAAATAACAATGCAAGCATACCAAAAACTTACATTTGATGCATTTTTTTAAGAAACATTTTTAGAAGGAAATCAGACTCTTTATTATTATTGTTTAATAATCAAAAAATTAAGCATGACAATCAATAATCTTAAAATATGCAATTGTGGCTTACCCATGTCTCTGGTATGTGTAAACACTTCTCATCCCACTTAATGCCTTGGTGGCTTCATACTCTTCAAGCACATCATCTCCTTTCGATTTTTCTGTTAAACCAGCATGAACCATCTGTAACAATATTAAAGGAACAGTTAACTTAAAATTGTAATTCCAAAACTATATGATTCACATTTGCTGAACACAAAACACGTTCATGCTTTTAAAAAAAAAAGATAATGAAGTGTCTCAAGTAGTTTATGCGACTCGTGTGCCATATTCCAAGACTTGTGAGGGCACAAAATCAATTTAACTGACAAACAATTTAACTCATTCAGTGTCTTCCTTGAGAAGACCAACTCCCCCGTCCGCTCTGCATCGCAAGTGAAAGAAAATGTCTCTCTGAGAAAGGTTTAGGAGTGCACATCACACAAATATCGCTATAAATCAATATGATGTTGTGAAATATAAATGAGATAAAACACTTAACTTTCGGCGTTTCCTAAAAAGAAACGTCCTCGTCTGGTCCGCCTCGCGAGTGGAAGAAATGTCTTTAAAAAACGTTTAGGCGCATACACCTCATAAATATCGCTATAAAACGATATGATATTACAAAACAAATATTGTGATTAAGATTAAACACTTAATTTCGCTGTTTTCCGTCCTCATATGTTCCGCACAACATGATTTCACAGAATTCCGTGTAATAACCACGGACTTAATCAACCCCCGAATCTGTGGTGGCTCACAGAAGTAATACCAATGCAAGTCAGTGACAGGCATCAGCCGTGCTCCACGCACGGATGGTTCAACACTTTAAATAGGAAACCCTTAGCATCAATATCCCGACGCGATAAAGGGAAATTTATCGTCATCATTATTGTTCAGAAGTGGGTAGGTTTAGGGTAGGGGTGGGGTCAGGTACTCCAGTGAAAGTATAAATTTATATACAAAATATAACTGCATCGGAGTCACTCTTTTTACGTAGTCCGATGCAGCGCTGGTGTTGAACCAGTGAATCCGTGCGTGGACCACGGCTGATGCTTTCTGTGAGCCCATCCCCCACAATATTATCCGTCTGCAATATATGGAAGGCCGTCGGGGCCAAAAGTCTTCAAACGGAACGCGTGAAATTTAACCGTGTCTACAAGCACAATTTGTCCACGTTAACGCGGCAAATTTAAACGCGTTTCTTTTGTACGTATAGACACGCACATTTTGGCCGTGTTAAGGCGTCGATTTTTGCCGCGTTTATTTGGTGCGTGTAAAGACGCACAGTTTGACCGCATTAAGACGACATATTTGAACGTGTTTCTCAACGCGCACGTTCTGGCCGTGTTAAGGTGGCAATTTTGAACTTAAGGCATTACAATCTATATTGTATAGCAATAGACCAATTTCATGTAGACGTCACAGTTACATCACACGCAGCTGCGCGCGCATTGTGGTGGCAGAAACACATGGTAACAAGCGGAGTGAAACGGGAAAGATCCACAGAATAAGAGATAAAATGTACTGTTGTGCCTTTGGATGTCAGAATCGGAATGCAAAAAAGAAAAAGAAAAAAAAGAATCGGAATGCAAATAATTTTTTATAGAATACTGTCGTCAAAAACGCCATTTGAAGCTAAACGCAGAAGTTTAAACGGACAGACTAATGAATGAAACCTGCTATGATTACTCTACTTTTAAAGCATGAATTTGATTTAAACAATTGGTCAACATAATATTCACATATACAGTTCATAGGGAATACATTATATTTGTCCTACAGTTACAGCATGAAATAGTATTTAAACCTATACCAATTTGCATCACGTTACCTATTTTATCTCACAATTCTTTTTTGAGACTTTTTTTTTCCAACTTTATATTTCGTATTTCGGACTTTATAACTCGATTTAACTCAACAATAGCGAGTTTGTCCATTCTGAGGGGAAAAGCCAGATGTGTGGGATATAACTCAAAAGAGAGAATGACCAGTTGATTTTTCTTATCAGACTTGTGAGATATAATCTCGGAATTGCGAGAATAAAGTCAGAATTTTGAAATATTGAAATTTAAATTTTAACGCTGCTGCCACTGCCAGACAATAAATAAATAAATAAAATAAAGGACGACAGCTGTGGTTAAACGAGATAAAGAGTGGACTGGACAGAAAAATCATCAGAAAAGCTCGCGTTTGCAGGCGCACACTTCTTATCAGAAAAGGTTCAATAAAGTATTGTCTTTTGTTGTTATGGGCGCGTCTAAATATTTCTTATGGATCTCAGTACTATGTCGTGTATGAAATAATGTCTGTGTGCATGTGTGTAAAACAACAAACGGACGATTTATATGCTTAATCATGTGTAATTGTATATACATTGTTATGAGTAATTGTGGCTGGAATAATAATGTAGCTGTAAAAATAGTTGCCTGCTGAAATTTAAACATATATTACATCTTCATAGATACACGGTGAGTTTCTCTTTACTACACGTTAGATGCGAGTCACTCAAGCGGAGGTAAAGTTAATCCTGTCAGATCCTCCATCCTTTGACTGAGTACAGGTCGGCCAATTTCGTCCGTTAAAGTTAACCTTTTCAAATAACGCAGTCCCGGACAGTATGCAGGTATGCAGCCCTTATATGCAGGTAAAATCGGAATTTCTCAAGTTATTGTTAAAAAAACAAGCTAACAGACTTCATAGCTAGCGTTAGTGAAGCGGTCAGGGGAATCTTTCTACCACCACCGAAGCTCTGCCCACAGAAAAACATCACAATGTTTACTAACAGGAAATTGGTCTATACCGGAGACCGGAGGCCGCACTTTCAGGACCCTAGTTTTTTGTGACAGCGCCACCTACCGAGCCGGAGAACCGCAGTCCCAGGAACGCATTTCCAGGACCCTAGTTTTGGAGGACTGAAAAAAGTGCCACTAAGGCAGTATTTCCACCCAGTTTTAACATTAGAATTTTAGAGTTTTTAAAAAGTTTTATTACACCCAAATACTATTTTCTTTATTGCAATTAAATCTGGGGCCGGATTCACAAAACATTCTTAAGAAGAAATTTCTTCTTAACTGCCATTTTCTTCTTATTTTTTAACTTAAGAAAAAAGTTACGAATATTTTGTATTCCCAAAAATTCTTCTTAAGAATATTCTTATCTTTTTTCATAAGATTGTTCTTAAGACAAAACCTAAGAAGAATTCAAATTCTTGAAAAGAATCTTCTTAAAAATCACCGTAAATAACTTCTTAAATTTAGGACAGCCCCAGACTTGTCTTAAATCCAAAACAGTAAGAATTATTTAATAAATTTATTGGGTTATTTCAAATTAATTGTTATATTTAAGCATTACAACAACATTAGCTACATATAATACACAGTAGGACTATTAATAGGGATGTGCGCGAGTTTTCTGAAGAGACAGCGATGACTGATAATGTAAACAATGATCGGTCATGAATGACTAGCCTATGTGTGACTAGCCTATTTTTCTGACTTCAAAACTCAGTAGCAACTCTACAAAAACAAGTCAGATAGGAAGCTTTAATTGGACGCTTTTATTTTAGCCTATAAATACGACATAATCTTTGGCAGTATGCAGCGCATATGAATGTGCCGAACACAGTACGCGTTCGCTGTAGCAGCGCGGACACACAAACCGGAAGCGTTCACTCGGATGAGAGCGCAAAAGCACAGCACAAAAACGAATCAAACAGATCGCTGCAGCTTGAGACAGACAGGCTGTTCAAAAACACGCCGCATTAAAAACGTGAAGCTGAGCGCCAGTCAAAGTCGCGACAAAAAGAGTGTGCTTGCTTATTATGATTATTATATGGTAATCTGCAGGAAGCGCAGTGAGTTTATCAGTGCATCATGTCTTCACTCAGATAAAGACTGTCATTTTCTTCTTAAGAAAAATATTAAGATGTTCTTAAGAATATATTTGAGAACTTATTAAGAATTTTTCAAGAATTGCACTTGCGAACATTCTTACGAACTTCGTGGAATTTATCTTAAGAAATTTCTTAACTTATTTCTTAAGAAGATTTTCGTGAATCCGGCCCCAGGTTCCTAGGAATGTTGAGTAATCATTGGGTCTAAGTAGCATAATATAATAACTCGTGTAAAATAAACAAGGAATCATGGTATAGTCTTTTCAGTCACTAGATCAACCACATTTTCAAGTACAGAGGGAAGACACAAGGATGACTCTGGGGTAGATTTAAGATTGTGTATATTTTATAAAATAATATATTACAACAGTTGAACTTGAACACACAAAAACTAATTTGTTCATGACGTGAACCACATAGAAAGAACTTCATGGACGACGTCTTCACTGACTCATAAGAGAGAGAAAGAGAGAGAAGTGAATGAAATAAGAACATGTTCTACTGTCTAATTTTAAATTTCATATTTAAAAGATCTTAGTTACCACAGAGCGCACACACATATACGATCCAAAAATAATTATATCAATCTTCATACCAATTAATGTTCATAATACTATTATTGCATACTGTTAAAAGATTTGGAAAACATTCATTTTGATGTTGTGGGAACAAAGGTTCTTGAAACATTCATGTCAATAAAGCCCATCTGAACTGAGAAAAAAAATAATAGAGAGAGATGCAAGAAATCTGAATAGAAATAACATATTATTGACATGACTTTAAATATTTAAAGCACACGTTGTGATGTATGCAGCAGCAGCACTACCTACCACCTGGATGCTCTCCCCTCTTTTCTCAGTTGTTTCTCTATCACCCTATTCAATTCTTCCACTTCACTGAAATAGTAAATGGAGAACATAATCACTGCTAGGTTAAAAGAAATACTGTTAATGCTTAAAAAAGGATACATTGGACATCGTGTAGAAACAATTCCAATACTTGACCAATTTATTTATACTTGAAAGCACTTCATATAGAGTACAGTACACAGTAAATGACACAATCTAACACGTGGTATTTTAACAGTCAATTATTATGATGGCCTCTCTGTTATGTCTGACTATTAAAATGTCATATGTCTCAAACAACATTATAAAACCATGTCAAAATGAAGAGAAGTACTCATATTGTGTGGGGTAACGTTAAACAGGCTGACTGTGAGCACGTGACAGTTAAAACATTAAGATTATTTTAACAATTAAAATGGAAAAACAATGAGTAATTAACAAGCTTTCACAACGAACGTGCTACAGTTTATTGTGCTGCCAGTAATTCAACACAGGCTTATCATGCTAACAATTCATTTTACAGCATTAATATATGATGGCTATGCATTCAAGACTATTTAGCAAATCACGATCACTTCGGCTACGTTAACTTTCAAATGAAATGCATCACAACTGTTTTTAATGTTAAACAAATAAAAATGTATTCACATTTGATACTCACACTCTGACTGTCATCCATCTTCGCTGGTCCTCTAACTCGGTAGGTGGCGTTGTCACTAAAAACCAAGAAATGCGGTCCTAGGACTGCGTTCCTAAAAATGCAGCCTCCGGTTTTGCAGGCAGATGCTACTCAGCCCATCACGGAATTTTCGGCGATTCCGTGATGCCACCACAGATTCGGGGTTAATTAAGTCCGTGAACATTACACGGAATTCTGTGAGATCATGTTGGTTCCGCATCGCGAGTCTAAGAAAATGGCGTCTGTGAAAAATATTCCAGATGGGTCAAGCGCGCACACGAGCAAATGTCCGAGATTGAGGTCTCTGCAGAGCAAAAGTAGGTGTTTCTGAATTGCTAGGCATTTTCAAGCTGCTGGGTGTTTCTAAATCATGCAATCAAAATGATCCCCCTGACCTAACCCCACCCCTAAACCTACCGTCACTATGACGTCAGCCAATCAAGTAACATGGTCAAAAAACGCCCCGATCTGGTAACTCCCATTACTTTGCTGCAGAGACCTAGGCCGTTTCTCAATACCAAGTACGCAAAGTTCGGACTTGCATCCTCGGTAGTTCGGACTTCGCAAGTTCGACTCGGGAGTACGGACTCTCGAGGACAGGAGAACATAAGTCCGTAATTCTGCAAATGGAACGGCAGCGTACTTGATAACGTCAGTCAGCTCGCCTAACCCAGATAGCAAACTGACATCGAATCAACGTAGAATCGATGTTTCTCGTGGCGTCGAAACGACGTTGATCTCCGACGTCGATCCGGCATCAGTTTGCTCATCGGGGTAATGTTGATCCGACGTCAGGCGCTCCATTCAAATCTAACGGAAAATCGACGCAATTGGTTGACTCACCTAACCTTGAATCGACGTTGATTTTCGGTTGGTTGAAACGACGTCATAGAATCAACAGGTATTCAACATAAAATCGATCTCATTGGTTTGCTTCACTAACGTTGAAACGATGTTGATTTCAGTTGGTAAACCGACGTTATACAATAAACGTTTTCTGCTCCTTTTAGAAATCTCGCATACTTCATAGATAAATTAGCCTGTATTATGTAATAATTTATTAATAATATACTAAACACATCACATTCAGTCATAATTTCTTTATTATTTATACAATACAGCTTGTAAACAGTTACAAATACATGATTAGCACAAACCATATAACATTTACAATCAAATACACACAAAGAGGTATTAAGTAAATTATAGGCAAATTTAAATAGTGTCAAGTTACAAATAAAAAAATAAATAAAAAAGTTATTTTATACCTAACCCACAATTGTAATATCAGTCATACACAAAGTTAATTTTTAATTGCTTTTTATACATGTAATATCACTCCATAATTACAGTTTCTTTAAAGTTGTGCAGCATTTGGGGGGTACTTTTTTAATTAATTGCATCAAAAATATTATATTTTGTATATTTTCATATAAAATGACAACATTTTATGTAAAATGTACATTTCTAATCTTCATTAATGTAAATAACATGTAAAATATGCCATCTGCTAGTTAGTGGACGATTTCTGTCACATCATATAGGTCTATTTTAAACAAAAAACGACGTGAAAAAAGTGCTTCAAGTTTTTATCTAAATGTTGAAGCTGCTAAATTTTGCTTTTGCTAGTCTATTAGTCTATCATCTCAATCATAGCAGTTTAAGAAGTGACTCGCAGAATGTTTCAGCAGATTGACTCCTGTAATTGGGTAAATACGGTTGTCACTATTCCACTTGTGAATGGATTATACAGAGCGTGCATTATAGTCGATAGCCAGTCAATATTCGGATTATATATATTTTTTTTCTAAGCACATTTTACTAATTCCAAACCACAAATATACACACAGGAGCATTTGAAAGAAGTCAATTTCAGCAGGTATCTAAAATGAGTCAATACTACTTTTACTACTTACTACTCACACTTTTAAAAACTCTGGATCTACACAAATCACGCAAATGATCTATTTTAGATTCAAAATTACAATTTTCACTTAAAGGTGATAAGTTTGCATCCCTGAATATTCAGTTGTTTATGTCCCTTTTTTATATTTGCATACAGTACATGTCTATTGTGTCTAGAATTATTGTAGCAAAACTGAGCACCTGCGACCGTGGAATTTGTATTTGTAGAGAATATTTCAGTAAAGTCATCAAGAAAATGTTTTAGGAATTGCAAACTTGTATTTTGTTTCTTTCTCTCTCAAACCAACAAAACCTTCTCAAAATCTTCACTGCAGGTGCATAAATCCTATTCTACAAATCACAAATTACGAAATTCACAGGCTGTTATACCAGATTTATGCGGGCTATATTTCATTTTTCCAGAATTTAACTGTGGTATTTGTAGATAAGTTCATGTTGCAATGACCTGCCCATCTCAATTCAAGCAGCCATTTTCAAAAACGTCTAAAGACGCATCTTTTTCATCAACACCTGACCAATTAATGCTATCACTTACCTATTCTATTCAGTTCAATTCTATTCAGTTTGATCGAATTTCAAATTCTAATCAAGCGTGCAAGTGGAATCTCACATTCTGATATGTCATGTGAGATCTCACATAAAAGTTCTACTTTACAGTTGTGGTCAGAATTATTGGCACCCTTAGTTAATATGATCGAAGAAGTCTGTAAAAATAAATATGTACTGTTTAAAATGCCACAGATCTGCCTCGAAGAGGATGTGTGTCTATATGCAAGGTGAGGAGGATGGTTTGAGTAGCCAAAGACTCTCCAAAGATCTCTTGTCAGGTGAGCTCCAAACTCATCAGGCATTATAGGAGAGACTCAGAGCTGTTATTGTGGCAAAAGGAGATTGCAAAAGTACTGAATAAAAGGGTGCCATTAATCATGCCAATGTGTATTAGAGAGAAAAAAATTACTCCCAATGAGCTTCCCCCCCACCCACTTTTTGATCTTTTATTAAAAAGGATTGACAATGCAGATTTATTTTTATAGACTTTTGTTTATATTTACCAAGGGTGCCAATAGTTCTGACTATGACTGTATATATGCAAATGTGCAAAATTTGTTCATGACTTCACATTTTTGATTCGGGTGTGTGAATGTGTTTTGCCCCACATTCACATAAGTTTCTTAATTTGTGATTTGTAGAATATGATTTGAATCTCAGAATTTGAAATGATGTAACTGTTGTGTTGTGTTTGTTAGAGAGAAAGAGTAAAAAAACATTTGGAACTCCTAAAAAAAAAAAAAAAAAAAAAAAAAAAAAAAAACTTTTCTCTGTGACTGTAAATTTACTACCTGTAATACGCACGTGTGACTATTCTTTACACCTACACATTCCACTGTCACAGGTGCTCAGTTTTGCTATAATAATACCTTAGACAGGGGTCTTGTGTGCGGACACCGCCGCTTCGGGGATCCTGTGAGGATCGTGAGCGGCCACCGCCGCCTCGGGAACTTTGTGAGCGGCCACCGCCGCCTCGGGAACCTTGTGTGCGGACACCGCCGCCTCGGGAACCTTGTGTGCGGACACCGCCGCCTGGAACCTTGTG
The DNA here is from genome assembly GCF_012432095.1 of Onychostoma macrolepis. Classification (NCBI taxonomy): domain Eukaryota; kingdom Metazoa; phylum Chordata; class Actinopteri; order Cypriniformes; family Cyprinidae; genus Onychostoma; species Onychostoma macrolepis. The sequence goes on along the minus strand of NC_081177.1, from coordinate 19,592,720 downwards.
TGCGGACACCGCCTCGGGAACCTTGTGTGCGGACACCGCCGCCTGAACCTTGTGTGCGGACACCGCCTCGGGAACCTTGTGTGCGGACACCGCCGCCTGGAACCTTGTGTGCGGACACCGCCGCCTGGAACCTTGTGTGCGGACACCGCCGCCTGAACCTTGTGCGGACACCGCCGCTTTGGGAGGATCGTGGCGGACACCGCCGCCTGGAACCTTGTGTGCGGACACCGCCGCTGGGATCCTGTGAGGATCATGGCGGCCTCCGCCGCCTCAGGAACCTTGTGAGCGGACACCGCCGCTTTGGGAGGATCGTGAGCGGCCACCGCCGCCTCGGGAACCTTGTGAGCGGACACCGCCACTGGGATCCTGTGAGGATCGTGGCGGCCACCGCCGCCTCAGGAACCTTGTGAGCAGCCACCGCTGCTGGGATCCTGTGAGGATCATGAGCGCCACCGCCGCCTCGAGAGGATCGTGAGCGGGCACCACCGCCGGGAGCCTTGTGAGCGGACACCGCCGCCTCAGGAGCTTTGTGGCGGGCACCGCCGCTGAGGAACGTGGTGCGGACACCGCCTCGGGAGGAACGTGAGCGGACACCGCCGCCTCGAGGATCGTGAGCGCCACCGCCGCCTCGAGAGGATCGTGGCGGCGCCGCCGCCGAGATCGTGAGCGGCGCCGCCGCCGAGATCGTGAGCGGCGCCGCCGCCGAGGATCGTGAGCGGCGCCGCCGCCGAGATCGTGAGCGGCGCCGCCGCCGAGAGATCGTGAGCGGCGCCGCCGCCGAAGAGATCGTGGCGGCGCCGCCGCCTCGAGAGGATCGTGAGCGCCGCCGCCGAGATCGTGAGCGGCGCCGCCGCCTCGAGAGATCGTGAGCGGCACCGCCGCCGAGGATCGTGAGCGGACACCGCCGCTTGAGTTTTGTGAGCGGACACCGCCGCTGGGAGTTTTGTGAGCGACACCGCCGCTGAGGAACGTGCGGACACCGCCGCTGGGAGTTTTGTGAGCGGACACCGCCGCCGCCTCGAGAGGATCGTGAGCGGACACCGCCGCTTTGGGAGCCTTTTGTGAGCGGACACGCCGCCTCGGGAGCCTTGTGAGCGGACACCGCCGCTGGGAGTTTTGTGAGCGGACACCGCCGCTGAGTTTTGTGAGCGACACCGCCGCTGAGTTTTGTGAGCGGACACCGCTGCCTCGGGAGGAACGTGAGCGGAAACCGCCGCTGAGGAACGTGTGCGGAAACCGCCGCTGAAGCCTTTTGTGAGCGGACACGCCGCCTCGGGAAGAACGTGTGCGGACACCGCCGCTTTGGGAGCCTTTTGTGAGCGGACACCACCGCCTGGAGGAACGTGTGCGGACACCGCCGCCTCGGGAGGAACGTGTGCGGACACCGCCGCTGGAGGAACGTGCGGACACCGCCGCCTGGGAACGTGTGCGGACACCGCCGCCTGGAGGAACGTGTGCGGACACCGCCGCCTGGAGGAACGTGTGCGGACACCGCCGCTGGAGGAACGTGTGCGGACACCGCCGCTGAGGAACGTGTGCGGACACCGCCGCTGAGGAACGTGTGCGGACACCGCCGCTGGAGGAACGTGTGCGGACACCGCCGCTGGAGGAACGTGTGCAGAAACCGCCGCTGAAGCCTTGTGAGCGGACACCGCCGCCTGAGGAACGTGTGCGGACACCGCCGCTGGAGCCTTGTGAGCGGACACCGCCGCCTCGGGAGGAACGTGAGCGGGTACCGCAGCCTCGGGAGGAACCTGAGCGGGTACCGCCGCCTCGGGAGCGCGACCAGACCACACCGCTCGCATTGACATCAGTGGGGGTTCCTGCACGCTCAGATCAGCCCGGGACGCTCTGGAAGCGGGCTGGAGGTATTGGGTGCGGCAGACGAGGCCTCTGACACCCTTTTGATTGCCGCTGGGGGCCCTGCAGCTTCTGCAGCTTTGTCGGCCACCACTGGAGGTGCTGCAGCCGGGCGAGCACTGCCTGAGGCACTCCAGCTACCCTAGCTGGGGAACATGCCAGGAACTCCACAAATTCCCCAAACGACAGGTGGTCCAGCCCCTCATCCTCCACCATTTGAGGGCTCCTCAAGGGCACTATTGAAAAGGTCCTTGAGGGCCGCATCATTGTACCCCAAACCCTCTGCTGCACCACAGAACCTCAGGGCAAACTTCCTCACATCAGTGCCCTGCTGACGGAGGGAGCTCAGGGCCTGGAACTGGAGGATGCGTTGGTAGAGGGGCTGCTGACGTTAGAGGCTGGTGGATGGTGTGAGCCCATTCTCCGCTGAGTCCTCATTTGGCTGTTACGTTCTGTCACGGACGGTCGAGAGATGAGGCGAGGACTCAAGTGCAGGAGAAAGTGGGTCTTTTAATAATAAAGTGCAACAACAAAAAATGAACAAAAACCACCCCGAAGGGGAAAAACAGGCAGGCAGGCAGAGGACCACAGCACAAGCAAACAAACCCACACACGACATGAAACATCCGACATCAAACAACGTAACAGCACAGGACTGCATACACCAGGAGACTATATGGGGAGCCAAACGAGGAGGACACAGGTGAAGTAACTGAAACAATAATGAGATAACAAGGAGGGCGGGGTCAGACAATAGACAGGAGAGCACATGGTACCAACAACAAACAACAAGCCATGTGCTACCACACACAGTGACATCTGGTGGCCAACCAGGGCCCACCAGCAGGGCCGTGACATAATGGACTATATATCTTGACATTATTTAAGATCTGCATAGTATCTTACTACAGTACATCTTGTAAGTGGTTAGGTGTGGAGTGTTATTTGAGTGTTCCCTGTGAGGCTAATATTAATTTTAATGTGAGCTAATTAATAATTTCAACTGAAAAAAAATGCAGTGTTTATTTATTAGGTTACATTTTATTTTGATGGTCCCCTTAGTCTATTGACTATAAGCAACTTTGCAACTACATGTCAACTAACTCTCATTAGAGTATTAGTAGGCTTAGGTTAAGGTTAGGGTCGGTAGAATGTTGACGTACTTGCAAAGTTACTTATAGTCAGTTTGTCTGTTGGGGAATCATCAAAAGAAAGTGTTAGCATATATTTAGCAGACATACTACTAATACTCTAATGACTGCTAGTTAATGCACAGATCTATTTCGATATAGCAGATGTTTTGTTCTGCTCTGAAAACATAACTGACTGTGTGTACATCAATTTCAGATAAAATATTCGAAAATGCAAGTGCATTTAACCGCAGCCGCATAATCGAGCTTCAGGACAAACAAACACAAAGCGCACGTGAAAGTCTGTCTCACAGCACAAATTATGTGCAATGAAGGATTATAAATATTATGAAAATACCAAAGATGGCTGGAAGAACACAGTTAAACCATATCGCGTCGTATGTTTATTGTCGTATACTGTTGGATATTTAAATAAATAGTCAGATCGCGAACAGATTCAATCACCCACGCAATCTTGTTCATAAATGACAGGATTCATATGTCTATTAAAGCCTTAAATCACAATGTAACGTTCAAATCTGCGTTCGCGCTGATCCAGAGAGAGCAGTTTACTTATGTGAAACACCTTTACAAAGTCTTTTGTATCGTTATACAGAAGCGATCAAAATTGAAGCATCTTCACTTTCAAAAAGGTTATTTATTCTAATAAAGATTGTATCAATTACAACATAACGCCAGCAGGTGGAGACAAGTGACTTAAACTGAGATTCGTTCAAAAAACATTGATTCATTCAGGAATGAAACAAGTGAAGTCTTCATGAGCAAGTCATGAAGTTATGAGTTATGAATCATTTGTTTCACTTTATCAGTTGGTTGAATATTGTATTCTATAAATAGACAGCAGCAATTTTTTTTCTAGAAACTCTAGTAAATTACATTTTTCAGAATCATGGTGGGAGAATAGTGATATCTATTTTAAAAATATAAATATGAAAAATAATACTACTTCTTCCTAAAGTACTTTGTGAACTATGTTTGCTCAAGAATGTTTTTAGTTTTAGCATTTTGAGTTTGTTCAATAGGCTACTCTGTTCAATATAGCAAAACAAACTTTTAATCAAATTTTTTGTTCCAGATTTTTACTTTAAAAAATAAAAATTATATATATATATATATATATATATATATATATATATATATATAAAATAATATTTATTTCATGCTCAGTCTTATTTTAAATAGGACAAGGACAAGCAAGACTTAGATAAGTAATAAACTGTATTTCTAAATCAGTAAATCTGCAAATATTGTCTTAAATAAAGTCTGATGATGCAAATTGTAATTTGTGCTTTATATTATAGCAATATGTAGTTTAAATGCGGCCCGCTTGGCCTCTGAACTTGAGTACCTCTGCCTTAGAACATAATACCAATAATACTATGGTAGTAGTCAGCCATCTATGCAAAAGCAGAGGTCAGTGTGGTGTACTGTAGATACAGCTGTCCAGGCCAACATCTGATGTACTGATGTCTTCAACTGGGAATCCAGAAAACCTGCAATAAAAACAGTACAGTTCAAAATCTATCATGCATAACCAATATAACAGGACTGCCAATCCTGTTCCTGGAGATCTACCCACCTGCAGAATTCAGATCTAACCCTGATCCAACACGCCGTCTGTAATTGCCAAACTGCTTTCATTGATGCGCTGTGAGGTAGATTTGTTGACAAGTTTCTCCCTAAAAGTACATTGATAAAACAGTTTTTCATAGTGGATCATTTAATGAAGTCGTTAAGCTAAATAATATTAGCATTGCTAACAGGCGGGACCTTATGAGAAAGGCATGTAACAGCTTTTAGGTTAGTTTACAGGCATTTACATTTGCATCATAAATACATACTCAGTCCCAAAGTGCTCCTTAGTAAACGTGGTAAAAAGATTTCTAAACTGATTAATAATTAGTATATAAAAATGAATAGAATAGAATAGAATAGAAAAGGGAGAAACAGTACAGTTCAAAATCCATCATGCATAACCAATATAACAGGACTGCCAATCCTGTTCCTGGAGATCTACCCACCTGCAGAATTCAGATCTAACCCTGATCCAACACGCCCGTCTGTAATTGCCAAACTGCTTTCATTGATGCGCTGTGAGGTAGATTTGTTGACAAGTTTCTCCCTAAAAGTACATTGATAAAACAGTTTTTCATAGTGGATCATTTAATGAAGTCGTTAAGCTAAATAATATTAGCATTGCTAACAGGCGGACCTTATGAGAAAGGCATGTAACAGCTTTTAGGTTAGTTTACAGGCATTTACATTTGCATCATAAATACATACTCAGTCCCAAAGTGCTCCTTAGTAAACGTGGTAAAAAGATTTCTAAACTGATTAATAATTAGTATATAAAAAATGAATAGAATAGAATAGAATAGAGAAAAGGGAGAAACAGTACAGTTCAAAATCCATCATGCATAACCAATATAACAGGACTGCCAATCCTGTTCCTGGAGATCTACCCACCTGCAGAATTCAGATCTAACCCTGATCCAACACGCCCGTCTGTAATTGCCAAACTGCTTTCATTGATGCGCTGTGAGGTAGATTTGTTGACAAGTTTCTCCCTAAAAGTACATTGATAAAACAGTTTTTTCATAGTGGATCATTTAATGAAGTCGTTCGCTAAATAATATTAGCATTGCTAACAGGCGGGACCTTATGAGAAAGGCATGTAACAGCTTTTTAGGTTAGTTTACAGGCATTTACATTTGCATCATAAATACATACTCAGTCCCAAAGTGCTCCTTAGTAAACGTGGTAAAAAGATTTCTAAACTGATTAATAATTAGTATATAAAAAAATGAATAGAATAGAATAGAGAAAAGGGAGAAACACAGCTAAACCCTCCATCTAAATCTTCTCAAACAAGTCAAAGAAGTATTAGTACCTGTTCAGAAGTTATAGTACACAGGAAAAAGAAATGAGACATACAATCACCTCCTAACATTTTGCATTATTTGGCAGAGTTTTGCTTACTAATAAATGTGACCTGTGCTGGCAAAATGAGTCGGAATGCACACAAGCTAATTTCGAGTTACAGGCAAAAGAAGTGAAAGATGTTGATTTTGGTCGAATTTGAGTTTTTCACAAAAATTAGTTCATTAAGCCCTCTTCTAGCGATCCCAATGCTCTAAATAGTATTTAAACATCTAAATATATCTTTATTTACATGTTTTCTGAAAGGAGTACCTTTTCTCCGCCGCATCTCGTGTTGACTGTCATCTGAAGCTTAACGGCGCTTCTGATGGCGTGTGATCCCGATAAATATACACACATACACGGAATTACAGTATTTAAGTATTCATGCAAAAATAATCTGTTATGTCTTAAGTGAACATTTGGGGAAATGTTGGGTAAAAACATAAGATGTGTGACATTATATCCTTTCATTACAGTAGGTCTAATATACAGGCCGTCTGTCTCAATGCTAATCTAATAATAAAAGAAAAGAGGAATCACTCACTGCTCTTGACTGAACTGCTTTTGTAATCAATTCATTCATAATAAACACACTAAAGTGATTTTTACATTTGATTATTTGTTTTACTTACTTGAATGCTTTTGTTTAGATGTAAAATGAAAAAAGTAATACATTACTTGTTTCTTTCCTGTGTGTGTGTGTGTGCGCATGTATATATATGTATGTATATATATATATATATATATATATATATAATCTTTTATTTTTTTGCATTGATTTATATTAATAACAACAAAGATAAAATAAAAAAATGGCTATTTTGTGATTATTAATCTAGTAATGATTATTAAGAAAAGAACTGGGAGGAAATAATTAATGTTGGTGATTTTGCTTTGGAACCTTCAGAAAACTTTAAATCAGTTTTTCTCAAAATGCTTTATCTTTATCGACTTCAAACGGGTGTAGCGCAGTAATTTTTCGTCCGATTCTAACAACTCGTATATCATTTTGAAAAGTGAAAAAGTGACAATTATTTGAAAATTTGCTCATTTTGCCAGCACAGGTCACAAATGGTGAAATCTCTATACAAGTAATTCAGAGAACAGGTAAACCTTGTTCATTTACATATATTACCAACACTGTAACAATACAAAGCTGGTTGAAAATCTGCAAACTTACCTTTTAGGGCAATGATTACAATATAAGGATTATTTGGCAGCTTTGTATGTTCATCTAGTTGCCATCATCTGAAGTCTTTGAGTGTTGGCGTCTTCACACGCCAGGCTGGATCCAAACTGGAACTGGTGTAATCTCTAGTAACCTTGGGATGGACATCCCGAGATATAAACAGGAAAGCAAAAGGAGAAAGATTAGAATAGCTGCTGTTCATATTATTTCAGACAAAAGATTATTTATTTAATCAAATATAACTTAATTGCAAGGTTATGAGATGTTTTGTGTGAATGTTAAAATGTAATTGATTGCTGTGATCAAAGCTGAATTTTCAGCATCATTACTTCAAACTTCAGTGTCACATGATCTTTCAGAAATCATTCTAATATGCTGATTTTACCAAAGAAGCATTTCTGATAAATGGGTCATTCTATAGAAATGTACATTTTTCTGTCCCTAGCCTTTACAGAAATATAACACTTGAAAAGAATTTAGGGTTACAACTTGTTTTATATATTTTAAATTGAAACAATATGTTATTTGATCAATTAAACCTTCTTGAGCCATCAATGTGGCAATATTTGTTTTTAATTAATTATAAAGAATTCCAAGCACCACAAAACTGCTCGTCCCAACAGCCATGTACAGAGGGAAAGTGCTTTATTTTGAGAATACTCAAAATCTGGAATACAAATGGATTAAACTACTTAATTTAGTAAGTATACCATGACTGACAACATGTGGTTTGATACCTTGCAGCAGACATTCTGCAAAATGCATTTTCATGAAAACTGTAACTGGTGTTACTGTCACTGGTGTCACCTTCTTTATGGGTTACACCAGTGAAGATCAGTTTATGTTTATGTTCTTTACTAACTGCTTTCACTAATTGCTAAACGTAACAATTTAGTCTCATCTATTAATTATAGTTGAAGAATAAGTATCTTTGGTCTAATGTATGTCACTGGTGATTCATTGTGTCACTGGTGTTATTGTGTTTTTTTTCTGTCACATTACATAAAATGTGTCACGATAATAATTTTACATCCATTGAATTCTGCTTCACTCAAGAGTTAAGATTTTAAGGATTGCATCATTACTTGTTTATAACTGTTTTTTCCCAAAAAAATATTTTCATTGTTATAACAAATACATGGTTGCACAAATGTACTAACATCATTCAATCACACTTTTAACAAACCTGATTAAAATAAATAAAACAATCTCCTTATTTGTTGCATTATCATTGTTTTCATGTAACTGACTACATGTGCTGAAATAAATCGAGAAATAATATTTCATAAAAACTTCTAAAATTGACAAAGGTAACACCAGTGACAATTATTTTTTATTTTTTTACATGTGGTCTTTAAATAAATCTACTAAAAATATTTTTAAAATCATTAAGCTGTCATTTATGTGTATTCATAATGTAAAAAGGTAATCTAATAATGTGGTCTAAGTTTAAATGTTAAAAAAAGAAATACATTTTAAGACATCTTGCCAAAAGTACCAAAAGTGGATGTTTCTGTAGAATGACCCAAATATGAATGTAACCTGTGCTGAGTTGTATTTTTGTGTGAATGTTTTAACAGTGTAAAGTTTGTTTGTTTGTTTATTTTTATCAGGATTTTTTTTAAAGGAAATTCTTATTTTTATTCAGCAAGGATGCATTAAATTAATCAAAAATGAGTGTAAAGTTTTCTGTTTCAACTAATGCTGTTCTTTTGAAATTTCTATTCATCAAAGAATCCTGAAAAAAAAACACACACAAAAATATTGTGCAGCACAACTATTTTCAACATTGATAATAATCAGAAATGTTTCTTGAGCAGCAAATCAGTATATTAGAATGATTTCTGAAGGATCATGTGGCTCTGAAGACTGGAGTAATGATGCTGAAAATTCAGCTTTGATCACAGGAATAAATTACATTCACACAGAGAACAGCTATTTTAAATTGTAATACTACTGTTTTTTTTTTTTGTTTTTTTTTATCTGAATTTTTTAATAAATTCAGGCTTGGTGAGCATAAGAGACTGAATTTTGAACATTAGTGCATGTTTGAGGTTAACTTACCAACCATATTGTTCATTGTGCCTGGGAGATGTTGTCCGACAGGAGGTCCGCTCTGAGTCTGGGGTGCAGGCCATCAACATGGAAAAATGTAGGAACATAAGAAGCAATTTGTCACAGAGCCAACAATATTTAGTATACAATGCCAGCCAGGTTTATTACAAGGAACCAAGCTAGAGCAGGTGAAATGTAGAAAAGAGAAAGAAGAATATACAGAAAACATTCTTTTAACATAATTTGCTTCTAGGTTTATTTATTTAATATTGCTCATACTTCTTATTTGTGGATGTCAAAGCCCTCTTAAAATTTTAAGAAGCTTCACCTGTTCACTTGTGTTCCTTACTTCTCCATCTGCGGCTCCCTTCAGAAATTGTGAAATCTTGGAGCCTCCCATCTTGCCGTGCTTTTGTTTTTCTTCTGAAATCACAGAACAGTTTTTTATCAACATTTGTTTACCATGAGAGATCAAAATACGTTTGAACTAGATTCAGTTAATTGTCCCGCTGATGTAAGTGACGTCACCGATTAACGGTACAGTGTAGAGTAGACTATATGTTTAGGTTAAATAAATGAGCCTATTTCCAATCATCCACTGAAAAATTACCAGCAAAACTTTTACAGAACTGTCAAAACCTCTCATCTACACATAAAGATGTGAATAAAATCCCAAACATTCAATAAGAGCTGTCTATGGAGTTAGCCTAATGTTAACCTTACGTCCTCTGAAAATGGCTAAGATGCTAACGGACTTGTTCGAAGACACTAAACCATTTCTATGAACTAATTTCACCAGAAACGAGTCAAATACAAGCAAGAGGGGCGTCAGGAATAACTGTATTTAATATTTGTGAGATTTTAGCAACTAAACTTACCGAAAACAGTAAAAACAGCAGCGAGAATCGGAGCTTCCTGCTTGTCAGTCGTTGTGTTGCCGCTCCGTTTCCATGGCAACTCCCTCCGCTCCAGTGTTTGAACCAACGCGGCTCGAACGTTCAGCACGCACGCATTAAAACACGTCACAGTCACGCAGAATTTACATAAATAATCATATAAAATTAGAACATTGCATAAATAAATAACTTAAATCTAATTAAATTATTATTAAATCATACATTTAATTTATTTAAATGTAGTTCTATGACACCGTGCACGTTATTGTCGGATAAAGCAGCACTTTTATATATATAAAATATATATTTATATTTATATTTATAATATATATATTTATTTTTAATGAACACTCAACCACCTTATTTTATTAGAAAGCCTGCTTGCATGTAGACCAGGGGTGGGCAATTAATTTCTCTAAGGGTCCAAGAGAAACTTGGTCAGTTAAGAGGGCCAGATCAACACACCTAACTAGATTCTTTATAATAAATAAATAACAAAAAAAAAAAAAAAAACAGTAAATGAATGAAAATGTGAAGCAATATTTTATGAACGTTCACAAAAACAGTTTTGAAATTGCAAAAAAAAAAAAAAAAAAATACAGTGTTTCAAAAACTAGCATCACAACTTTGGACAAAAAAAGGAAGTACCTGTATTTCAAAGACCAGCATCACATTAGAGCAATTCCCGCTTTATTGACGTGACATTCGCAGCCAAAACATAAATTCTCATATAAATAGGCTATTAGACCTGTGTTGAACCATCTCTTTATATTTTTCTAAATTCCCTAAAATAGAGTCTAGACTTCAAAAAAGAATCAGTCTATAAACGTGTTTTATATTATTTATTTATATACGAGTTTTTGGGGAGATAACATAGGCTATTTTGTACGATTTACAATGCACAAGCCATAAGCAGCAATATCTGCCGGATGTAGAAAGGTTGTCTATTCATACATTTTTTTGTGTGTGTGTGTGTGTTTCAGAGGAAAATCAATGTAGCCTAGTCAACGTGATCTCTCCGTTATGGACTTGACAGTTCTAAGAGCGGAGACGGGTAGCTATTTAATAGAGCTGCCCCCAACAATTTAACTAGTCGTTCATTTAAGCCAACTAGGCCTAATCGCATGTTTATCCAAAGTTTATAATCCACAGTGAGCCTTAATTCCGCGCTCAAGCACGCATAAAGTTTGCCACAAAGCACAGGAAAAAGTCGCCAAATGATTATGAATGTGTCGGGAAAAAAGTAGTAATTTTAATTATTTATTAATATGAGTTGGGCCTATTATGAGTTTCGAACCGATGTCGTTTCATTATTAGGAAAAAAAAAATGCAAGTGATCTCGCGGCCGCCCGTCCTGCATTCCACACTCCACACAAACATCTGAATATGGGCCATTAGACCTACTAGAACACATAGGTTTATTAACATAATTCACCAGTCTACACCCGAGACAGATGCAGTTATAACTTCAAACTGAAGCTATTTGAGTTTTAAAATGATAATGCCTATCCTATACATGCCAGCGGTGTAAAAAATGTCTGCAGAAAAAAATAACAAAACATTCGACAAAGCTCGAGTTAAAATGTTTTGTCATTCATTGTTTTTAAAGCTTTCATCTTCCGCTAATATTTAGAGACAGACGGATAAATATAAAATAACGAATAAAACTATTTAGTTGCCCGGGTACAGTTTCAGGCCTGTTCCACTCTGTGAGAGTGCAGGCGCAGATCTCCGATTCCTCTGACCAATTTTCAACCTGTATCAGACGTTATGATTTCGATCAGATGAGTCGGCTGTGTCGGTTGATAAGCCAACGTGGTTTCGACGTTGAATCGATGTTTTATTTTCGACGTAATAACGTTCTGATGTACCGACCAAATAATGAACGTTGATTCAACATCGAAATTTGATTGACGATCGATACTGACCGTTACAACCAAAAATCGACGTTGATTCTATGTCAGTTTGCTATCTGGGAAGTTATCTACACTGTATTACAATACGACGAAATACAATATTAAACACCACTGCTTCTTTTTGTTTTCATGTAATCATATTAATAGCCGCAAAAATGTAGTTCAGGGAACGCACATATTACAGTGAAACGAAATATATCAAACAGCGTTGCCTCTTTTCTGTTTCATTTAAAATATTATATAGCCACAAAAATGTAAAAAGCATACACACATTACAATAAAACGAAATGATATCAAACACCACTGCCTTTTCGTTTTCTTCAAAATATAAACTACATCCCTCTTTTCGTTTTCATTTTAAAAATATAAAACATTATTATGTGGTTTAGGTAGCCTAATATGTGCACATATACTCTCACTATATATAATAAAATGAAATATGACAAGCACAACTCTGCCTTTTTTGTTAAATGTCAGTTTTAATGAACAATATATAAAAATATAAAGAAGAGACTTATGTAATAGGAAATAAAGACAAAAGCAAACAATTCAGTCACCTTAACAAAAACGATATGACCTGGAAGAAATAATAGATTCGTGAGAGTTAAGATTGTCTGTTAGATTTAACCAAAACAAATTTTACCTCATGTTTAACCACTACAGAGACATCAGAGCCAGCGGCAAATGTCAGAAGGACTAGCCGCGGTGAGGCTGCTCTCGGCGGATACGTGAGCACTGAGCGCCCGGTGATCGCGTGGAGCTCAAGTCTCCGAAATCGGAGAAACAAATTTTCAAATAGGCGCTATATCTTTATAAATAAACCGCAGATTTGAGTTTTAAACAACTACATTCTCGCCTGAAATACTCTTAGAACGGCATTTCATGGCACAATAACGGTAATATTTTGAAAATTTAGTGTTTTCCCCTCCGCAACGTTCACTGATTGGTGCGAAATGCATTCTGGGATACCTGGCTGCCTCAAGTTCGCACAAGTCACCTCTGGATGCATTCTTGGTAAAGGGGGCGGAGCAAGAACACATCCGGGGATTTGAACTGTACTTGGCTCGATGTGAACTTTGAATTGGAACAGTACTTGGGCGACGACTGATGACGTTTCACAAGTCCACAAGAACACAAGTACAGACAAGAACGCATATTGAGAAACGGCCCTATACTTGAAATGTCCCGGATGTGACTAATAACACTCAACACTCAACAGAGTGTTATAAGAGTTTCTCTGCATATTTACACCGGCCAGAGGGTGCTGTTTACACTAGCTAGTGTTAATCCCCTAAAGTTCAACACCACAACCTTAACACTTTACTCTAAAAGTCCTTAACAGTAAGATTTCAACACTGGAGATTTTGCTGTGCACATGAAAACACATTCACGCCATGTTGTAATTACTGTAATTATGAGATTACAATTTGTAAAACATCTTTATAGAACTCATAATTACAACTTGTAAACTGGGAACTTCTTAGAGCTACAAATTGTACAACTTGAGCATTGAAATGTACATAACTAAGATTATTCAATAAACTCTGCTCATTTTTACCATTGTTTTAATTTATCTCCTGCTTCTGCTCTTCTCTGGCTTTCTCAGTCTTGATTATACCAGACAAAACACTGGTTTGCCATATCAGACAAGACAGCTTTTGGGTATATCAAAGCTCTGCTGGCTGGATTTTGGATAAAAGACAAAACAGATCCTGCATCTGGGGTTGGATCTGAAATTTCTAATGTGGAGACTTGATCTAACATTTTTGCCATGCAAAATCTAACATGCCTTGCTGTCATTTATTCTATAGGATATGGTGACATTTACACTGAAAAGCCAAAATACTGTGAAAGTTGAAGCCAAAATCGTTGAGGTAAAACAATCGGTTCTCGTAATCAACGTGTTGAATGCAGGAGAAATGGGGAGGAATTAAGCTCTGAGCAACTTGAGATGTAACTTCCATGTTTCCACGCAGGTCCAGATGCACAAAGTATCTCATAAAAGAGAAATGTATCAAAAAAACAAGGCTTTGTGTTGCTTTGAAGGACATTGAAACCAGATCAGATGTGGCAAGTTGCTTAGTTTTTGGTTCTGGCCCAGCCATAAAGTAATACAGAAATTTATCGTAATTATTATTAGTAGTCATTTTATTCGCTTTCTCTATTCAAGAGTGTCATTTTCCTCTTCTGATGCCTTATTAACATGCTTGAGTTTTCAATGAGCTGAAAGATAACAGGAAATCTTTTCGATGTGTGAGTGTGCAAAACAAGTGTGAAATGTTATTTTGGACCTAGCTTCTTAGACATTTAATTTTCAATAAATACTTGGGTACGCATCTAGGGGACATAGTTAGATAGCTTAAATGGACACATTTGTTGAATACACAGTATGATTGGATGAGATTGAATCTGCCTGCTCATCAGGTGGTGCGAGTCTGTCGTCTGGTGTGTCATGAGTGGAAGGAGCTGGTTGGACAGTGCTGCACACTGGAAAGTGCGCTGTCGGAGAGAGGGGATCCAACCACGTGATGCTTCCATACCCCTAGAGGACTGGTGTCTGTTTTACTTTAGAATTAAGAAAGGGAGTAACTTCCTCAAGAATCCCAGAGCAAATGCATACAAGCACACAGCATGAAAACAGGAAAACACAGGCAGTTACTGGTTTAAGACCGCAGATTTTCACCTCTCCTGTATCCTCCAGCTCATTGTGAAGTCCCTGTTACATAACATGCTCTCAACACTCACTGTATCTGTAGTTTTGTAATGTGGGTGACAAGAGTCGCACATATCCACATCCCACACTCCCTCCATGAAAAACTTATCAAGTCACCCAACAGAAACGCCAGTTCAGCCAACAATAAAAATTCTGCTGCCTTTAACTCATGTTGTTCCAAAACTGTGTGACTTTCTTTCTTCTTTGAAACAGAGACGAATGTATTTTGGCATGAAATGGATACAATGAAAGTCATTGGTAACCAAAACTGTTTGGTTATTTTCATTTTTGGGTGAACTATCCCTTTAAGGCCTAAGACTATTGGCCACAAGATGGTGCTGTGCGGTTATGGCAATAAAAGGCCATTCACATATTTACACATGGCTGTTTATTTATACACTTTTACATCATTATCATTATTACCGCTTCTGAGAAAATGTGCTGATGCAGAGACAATTATCAGTAAGACATTCGTTGGTTGATTTCCTTTAACTTTATACACAGCAACACAATCGTCTGGATATGGTTCAGAAATGGCACACTGCAACTTTAAGACCACTAATGTTTCACAATTCTGGTTTTGAGGCCCCACAGAACTGCGTGTTTTGAATATCTCCTTCATTCACCTCAGGTGTCTAAGATCACAGTGAAATTTCTAAATGGCTTTGGGATCCCTCCAAAGAATTATTGAGAAACTGTCACCATGCACGATAAAAACAAAGTATGTTCATTATTAACAGTTCCAGAACTTGTGAATGTTACAAAAGTAGTGAAATCCTCATATTACATAGTTAATGATTACTTCATAGGTGCAGTTCTTCTTCTCCTTTCCTGCTGGTCTCTGTCCTGTATAAAACAGGCACAGTTAATAGTTATTGCAACTTATGCAAAACTGGAACACAGTGTTAGAACATGAAGACATATTGTGCAGATATATTTGAACATATTGCGCAGTGCTGAAAATAAATGTTAAGACTTAAAATGAACCTTGGCCTTTTGTGAGTGCGAAAGATGTTGCTTTTGCACTATTTTTTGATGAGAAATATATGTAGAAAGAATGAATGTATCATTCATGACTCCTCAACTCAGCCAGTTATTCTCGCAAAATAAAGCCTTCAAGGTAATACACAAACACATACCCTGCTTTCCTTAATGCATCCTGGATTTCCCCCCGTCGCCCTTCATTGATGGGATAAAAGCAAAAAATCATCAAGCTGATGAGCAGCAGGCAGATTGGCACAGGTGCAAAGAGCAGCCACAGTGAAAATATGACCTCTGGATTGTGTTTACAAGCACCAGGCTTGTATCCTACAAAGCTGAAGTGTTAGGGAAGGAGAACATCACATGAAGCTTTCACATGAATCAACCACAGAAGCTGTAGGTTTAAGGGGGTCCAAAAATTTGTGGTGCACAGATGTGAAAAATCTGATTGGAGGAAGCTCTTACTATAAAACCAAAGTAGAGACTCCAACAGACATGCCTCCCCCGAATTTGTTGAAGAAAACATAGCAGGAGTAGAACAATGGTTCTAGATCCTGGCATGATGGGTTCTTGACTTTGAAGTCATCCACTACATCTGGCAACATTGACCTAAAATAAATAAACAACCTGGTTATATACAGTAGTTTGACAAAGTTAATATGGCCATATATATCCATATATGATTATGATAATAAGATATATGATAATAATTGTGTGGAGTATGTCTTGGTGAAGTGAGGAATTCAACAATGAAGAGGAGATATTTTATAAGGGTTACATTACCAAGGGAGTAGAAAGAAGGCTGCCAGACTCGTGCCAGCTAACATGGACATAATAATGAAGGCGGGTAAACTACTTTTCACTAGGGATATCACAATTAGGGCTGGGATAAAAAACTGCAGAAAAGAGGAGAAAGATGAATGAAGCAGTGCAAACAAGAACAGATGTAAATTTTTGTGCAGCCATAAAGCAACCAATAACAAAGAGCGGTGCTTACTGATAAGCCGATGAATATGGTGGTCTTCTTGCCTATTGTAACTAATACTGTCTGCCACACTGGGATGGATATTGTGGATACTGTCTATACAAGAGCAGAAAGAACACCATGAAAAACATACAATGCTACATAATTAAAAATGGGTAGTTGTCTGATTATTGTATAATTTTAGATGTCATTTGTAAGATAAAGGTAAGACAATTCAAAAACATTTCAATATTGTGATTTAATACAGTATAAATGTTGTAATTTATTATGTATGATTTAATTTGCTTCATGTTGTAACATTTAAAGGGGTCCTATTATGCTCTTTTACAAAGTCTTGATTTTGTTTTGGGGGTGGACTAGAACATGCTCTCATGCTTGGTGGTTCGAAAATCGCATTATTTTTCACATAATTTACATTATTACAACACCTCTCTCCCCAGCCTGGCACAAAAGGCTCAATTAGTTCCGAGTTTGATGAAGGCCCGCCTTCCGAAAAACGAAATGTGTTGTGATTGGTTAGCTGTCCCAGTGCGTTGTGATTGGCGAACGGCTTAGACGTTTCAGTACTGCCCCGCCCCTTGCCAAAACAGCAAGTTTGTCAATATTTCTATATCAATTCAGACCCCAAGCGGCAACCTCCCGCTCTCTCTCGTGAAGCCAACACGGAAGTGACTAAAACTGCAATTCATCGACTGGCCGCTGGAGGCTGGTTGCAAAAGGGAGTCAATCCCATAGACTCCCCATGTTAAAATGCCCAACTTTACAGCAGAAAAAAACATGTTTACAGCCTGGTGCAAAAAATGATTTTGATCTATATAGCAAATTTTGCCCTTCATGACAACTGTGAGGGGGGTGAATTTTTTTAGAACTCATCTGTTTAAATTATATTGACCCTTAAAGTTCTGCATAATTAGAGCGTGGCCAGTTGAGTGACAGGCGGATTGCCGCTGCTGTCACCACTGGCGAGCTAGGTGGGCGTGGTTTCAGTAAACAGCTCCACCCATGTACCGCCTTTTTGCCCATTTTCGATTATCCGGGAGTGACGCGTGGTGACGCGCTTGCCAAGATGGCGGCGGTCGGCTCCGCCCACTTTAGGCTTCAAAAATGCTCTTCAGAAACCTACGGGTGACGTCACGTACACTACGTCCATGTTTTTATACAGTCTATGTTCAGACCCGAGAATATTGAACAAGAGGATTGCGCAGAACCTTTGCAAGCACGGATATTGCAAGATATTAAAGTGGTAACTTTATTGTTGTTGTTTTTTTGACTAAATCACATTTTAGACAGGATGTCAACAACAGCTTAAAACTAACTGCATTTACTATGTAAGCAATAGGTACTCGAGGCCGTGCTGTATCGTGAATAAATCGCGTCGTGCCTAACAACGCCCTTCAGCCGTGATTTATTCACGATACAGCACGGCCTCTAGTACCTTATTGCTTTTATAAAACGATTACCACACAGTAAAAAATTACTTTGTTACTTTTGAAGCAAGTTCGTTAAATGCTGTCCTTCCACTTAAAAATAGTTCCTGACAGCAACATTAAAAGGCACATGCCTCTCATCTAATGGAGCTTAAATAAAAACAGAGAATATGAACTCTTATCATCCGCTGTCATTTATTTTTTTAACACCATATATGATATTTTCTCACACATACATCTACTAATCACTCAGCATGAGAAAAGGTGTTTTCCGTTTTTTAGTTTTAAAACAGACCGATTCGCGGCACAGGGCGAGTTTGCAAGTGTCATTACAGTGTAAAATGATGGACATATAGACATACAGAATCATACCTGAAAAAGAAAACTAATAAATATATATTCCCTCCTCACTTCGGAAACTGGGCTTTCACACAGACGCGCGCTGCGCACACATCAACACAGGGAAGGGCGGGGTCTCAAAATTAAAGATGAAAGATGCAACATAATGCCAGCAGGGGTCACTCATACTTCATTAAATAAATAACAAACAGCTAATATTGCCAAAATACATAATATATGGAACAGCTTTAATGATTGTTTATGTTGCTAAGGGTGGTTGCTAAGAGTGTTGCTCAGTGATACACAGAACTGTTGGGTGAAGCGGTCATAGATGTGCTGTATCGTGAATAAAACACAGCTGCTGACCAATCAGAATATGTATTATGTTTATTGTTCTTTAATTCTAACATTATAACATAAATTGCAGTGAAACTGTTATACAGTTGAATTTATTTATACCATAGTCCCACAGAGTCGCACTATTTGTGGCGGCATATATATGCAAATTCACTCTCTGCCAGCGGGAGGCGCTGTTGGAGCCGGAGAGAGCAAGGTTTCCCCGGTAACGCTGTACACAAAGCAGAGCTCCGCTCACAAACGCTGCTTTATCAGACATTACATGCAAGATGAAATGAAAATGACATCCAAAATTTTCTGAAGACAGTCGGTTTCCATCAAAAATACAGTGATATAAAAACGAGGCTTAGAACCATTATATGTCTATGGTTCTTCTAACCACGACCTCGCCCCTCCCCTCCCGCCAACCACTCGAATTTCCTTAGGCGGAGTTATTTTTGTGATATCACAAATACAGGCAGGGCTGGACTGGGACAAAAAATCGGCCCTGGCATTTTTTGGTCCTGGTGGCCCACCACCATATATATGATATACTCTACCATTCAAAAGTTTTTGAACAGTAAGATTTTTCATTATTTTTTCTTTTGAAAAAAGTCTCTTCTGCTAACCAAGTCTGCATTTATTTGATCCAAAATACAGCAAAAGCAGTAATATTGTGAAATATTTTTACTATTTAAAATAACTGTTTTCTATTTGAATATATTTTAAAATGTAATTTATTCCTGTGATCAAAGCTGAATTTTCAGCATTATTACTCCAGTCACATGATCGTTCAGAAATCATTCAAATATTCTGATTGCTGCTCAAAATACATTTATTATTATTATTATGTTGAAAACAGCTGAGTATATTTTTTTTTTTCAGGTTTCTTTGATGAATAGAAAGTTCAAAAGCTCAAGAACAGCATTTATAGAAATAGAAATCTTTTGTAACATTAGAAATGTCTTTATCATCATTTTTTATCAATTTAAAGCATCCTTGCTAAATAAAAGTATTAATTTCCATAATTTCTTTCCCAAAAAAACAAAACAAAAATTATACTGACTCCAGTCCTTTGAATGGTGTATTGTATAATGTTACAAAAGCTTTTTTATTTCAGATAAATGCTAATCCGGATCTTTCTATTCATCAAAGAATCCATTAATAATAATAAATATTTATTGAGCAGCAAATGAGCATATTAGAATGATTTCTGAAGGATCATGTGACACTGAAGACTGGAGTAATGATGCTGAAAATTCATCTTTGATCACAGGAATAAATTACATTTTACAATATATTCAAATAGAAAGCAGTTATTTTAAATAGTAAAAATATTTCACAATATTACTGCTTTTGCTGTATTTTGGATCAAATAAATGCAGGCTTGGTGAGCAGAAGAGAATTCTTTAAAAAAAAACATTCAAAATCTTACTGTTCAATAACTTTTGACTGGTAGTGTAGATATGTATCATTGCAAATAGTTGTTTTGGATAATAATAAAAAAAACGTCAGGTCTGACAATATCGTGTCTTTTCGAATTTAAATCTAGATTTATTTGCATTGGAAACCTCTATGAACACACTTGACATGACTTGGCCAAAAAATCGCGGTGGACGAATTTACGTTTTATTAAAAAGTGTTTGTGTATTCTGCACTAATGGCGCGCGCACACAGGATAGATGCCTGCCTCCGTTGCGAGTCCCGATCAAGCACTTTACCGATTCAATTGCCCTCCTCTCCTCCTCCTGTCTGGCTCTTTACGCCGCATCACTCACAGCAGAGCAAGCCTGTTCTTGATAAAGCTGCAGTGAAAACGTGGGAAAAGCCGACGAGGAAGAAGTTGGGGTGGAGCGTTCTTTATATAGGCGGAGGCTCCGTCTATAACGCATTGTGATTGGGTGGTTTACGCTGTCAATACAGGAGACAAACCAAACTGGCTGCTCATAGTCCCTGCGTGATGGTCCTTGGCAAAAAAATGTAAGAAAAAATTCTGTCGGCCCACCGGGAAAATACCCGGTATGCCCGATTACCAGTCCAGCCCTGAATACAGGAAAACAACTTTGTAGTCCAAACGAGCCGCTGGTTGTAGTTCTTGAAAAGGGATTTTTTTAAAAACAAATATCTCCCTTTGGAGTAGACTTTGAGATTTGTAACTTTGTAGATCTAAAATTCAAAAAGTGAAAAAGCATAATAGGACCCCTTTAAATTATAGGTCAAGTAAAAAATATTATTATGAACAAATTAACCTGACTTTCTTTTTTTCTTTTCTTTATATGTCAGCTCAAAATAGCTCAGTGCTGTATTTTATATATTAAAATAATATTAATACTTTCATATAATAATATTATTGATAATAATTTGAAATTATAAATCCCTTACCAATAGTATGAGAACAAAATGCTGGAAATATGCTCCCATATTCGCTGCGTGAGTGCAGAAGAGGGCAAAATTTCCCTGAGCCATCTGAAATAAATACTTTTATCATCTTGACATCTGTCATACTTAATAAAATCCATTTAGAGTCTCTAAAACTCTATGGCTATCAAATAATTCAGAAAAACTTCTGACCTGGAAGGCTAATGAAGCAAAGAGGACGCCAAATACAAGCCGCACATATGGAGTGTGTCCCACCACCATCTTCATTCCAGTTAGATATGAGACATTTAAGCGGTCCAGTTTACTCAGAGGGGCTGAAGTAAGAAGTAGACATATGCAAATCATTAGTCAAGAAGTCACTGCATAGTCATTTGGTCAAGAAAATTATAGCGATAGTTACGTATATGTTTGTGCATGGTACACTTAGTGAAGGCTAAAGGAACATATGGTAAACACAACATCAGAGATTTATCTGAAATTTTAACGTTAACTCATCTGGACCTACCCAACTGCTCCTTCACTCCAAGAAAAACCACGAGGCAGCACAGGAAGTACAGCATTCCTATAACTAGTGCACCAGTCAAATGGGCTGTTCTCTGTAGAAATTAATAGACAAATGACACTACCGTTCAAAAGTTTGGGATAAGAATGATTTTTTTTTTTTTTAAAGTTAATACTTTTATTTAGTAAGGATGCATTAAATTGATCAAAAATCTAAATTGTAATAATATGTCATAATATTACTGTTTCTACTGTATTTTTGATCAAATAAATACAACCCTGGTGAAGATTACTGACTTCTTTCAAAAACATTAAAAAAAATTCTTACTGACCCCATACTTTTAAATTGTAGTGGATATTCATACACTTTGCACAATTAAAACTTGGCAACATCAAAAACTGGTAATATAACAAAAGATACTTGGTTGCTGAGTTTAGACATGCGGTATATGGTTTATAACATCATATTTAATGTATGATATTTATGATATTTAAATCTGGAGGAACTGCATTCTCTGGTACAACAGTTCCAGAGAAAGGGCCTATATGCTCAACACGCAAGGAAGCATCTTATCCTCTAAACGGCTAAATTATTCATTTAGAAAAAACAGCTGCCTTGACAGTTCACAGTCAATATGTGTGGCCATTTCACAAGCAATAACTAATAACAAATTCCACTATCCATATGTGCTTGACACCATAGTAATAGGATGTTCTCTGTGCCTCACTGTATTTTGTAGAGTGTCAGATTTGTCATCCAGCGATTCAGTCTGGTTCCCAGAAGGCCCTTCCGTGTCGTTCTGTAAACTGCAGACGTGTGTCCTCTTGGCATGGTGCACCCCCACTATCTGACCCTGGATGGCAGCTCCCGCCAGTGTAGCAAACACTTCCATGCCCATTCCTGTATCGTGAGAGACAACAAAGCCCTTGACATTTTTTTCTCTTTTATAAATAGATTTCAGTTAAGATAATATCCTATAAATCCAAGTTTCTGCTTTCTATTTACAATGTATCCTCAGGGGCGGTACTGGGGTGGGGGTCGCTCGCTGACTGAATTCTCTGGTGAATTCTCTCCTCAGAAATAACAAAGTGAAGATGTACGAATGTAAGTAAGATATTAATTTCACAGTGTAAACAGCTTTAGAGATTATTATGGGAGTTTTTTTAGAGTGTTTGAACCCGCTGAACTGAAGTGAAAATGTTCTTTGATAATAAATGTTCTTTGCTCTTTTTGTGCAATGAAAGTGTTATGGGCTAATTAGTAACTTACAATGTTTTAATTAAATCCACATAAAATACAAAGTCAGTGGTATAATATGTTTATGGTATGATACTCATTTTATGGTATGACATCTGGTACTTAAGTAAAAAGGAAAGTTTATGCAAAGTTAATATTACAATATTAGGCTACTTTGCCTATTGCCCATTATAGATCAACTTAATCTATAAAGGTGCAAAATTCATTTACTTACACATATTTGAGAATCGAGATATTTCATGATATATTTTGGGAATATTTCAAATAAAAAAATGATAATACATAAGCCTACACTGTTAGACATTTCTGTAATTTCCACAGTTATTTACTGTATATCACCCAGTGTAATACTGCAAATTCCCTTTGCAGTAAATAACTGTAAAACCCTTTGCATCATGGGAATTTTCTGTGACGTCAGACCCCACATACAGAGACTTACTGTATTTTTTAAAATTGCTGTGTACAGTACTACTGTAACGGTCTCTTTGGCGCCATTATACTGAGGTCGTTTTATTTTCCTCATTTCTTACATTTGGATTGACACAATTTGCCCTGCACCGTGTCTACAACGCCGCAGCAGCTTGGGACTGACTAACGTTACTGGATGTGTTACATCGCTTCTGATGATTGGAAAATCCGTTTGTACTTTGTGTCAGAAACAGCGCAAGCGCTTGTAGTACATCTGTACATCAGAAATATACCGGGGCATCACATTACTGTCCGCATCCACTGTAGATTATGTGGTTCTATATTGCTTTTTTATTGAGTCGCGCCTCGTCCCGCCACTCGCGTCCGAGGAAGACTCGGAAGCAGCGCCGCGGGTTTTTCCCGGGGATGAACCTGCGAGAGTGGGAGAACTCCGGAGAACATCTGCACTGTGTGTCGATGCACCTTACGAGAAAATAAGACCAGCAAGCAAGGTAAAAATATATGTACGTTTGTCTGCGTGTTTGTGTCAGATTTTTGCACGCCAGTTTAACCCATAGTAACATTTACTGGTCAACATGGCGGTTACAGAACTTTACCATGGTAAACTGCGATGTAGTTTCAAACGACTTTTGTCAGCTTGTTGAATTAAGTTACAGAATTAAAATTGTTTTTAACGAGCAACGCTTGTCTTATATTAACATTAGGTTAACTAATGTGAAATTTAGTTCAGGTGTTAGTTAATGTTGGCCAGTAGCCTGAGAAAATAAAATCATATGTTAGCTAGTTTAAACTAGTTTTATGGCTAGCTGCCTTTCTAGTTTTAGAATTAGTTTGTTATCGTTTTTAATGGAATTTAAGATTTACTGCATTTTTTTGTATTTGTGTTTTAAAGGCAACTGCAATGAAGCATCAAGAAAGACACGAGCAGGCCAGCCACCCTGAGACTAATAATTCATGGTAAGAGAACAACTATGTTTTTGAGAGGTTTGTGTATTCTATATGAGGTTTGCCTTTTAAAAGTGTGCTATTTCTTCTACTTGTTTTTCAGAGAAGACATTTCTGTCAAAGTGGATGGTGAGCAAAGATGGTGGCCACGTTTTGGAGCAGCACCTGGGTTTTGCAGATGGCTATGTATTCTTTGGCTGTTTATCTTTTTCCCCCATTATGTTTCTGTTGCCTAAAGATTCTTTGTAAGGATGAATCCAGAGGACACAACATAATGCACTGCAAAACATCCTAAGACAGGAGAAATGGTGAAGATGCACTGTTCCAGCATTGGAAGTCTGTATTTTTAAGTGTTATACATGCAATGTTTTAAATAAAGAATTTGATATTTTGTAATTATTGTGTCTGTTTTAATTGAATGCCAGTAGTACCTATGTAGAGTAAAAATAAATTGAATTCTATATAAAAATTATAAAATCTAATGAAATCTATATTAAAATGAATGAATTACAGTAGTATACTGATAAATCAAATACAGTTTGCTACTGTAAATCTTAATTACAGTAACTTACTGGCACAGTGTTGCCAGTAAGTTACTGTAAAAACCTTTTGAAATGTCTAACAGTGTATATCAGTTATACAGTGGTATTGTGGCTGCTGTGTCATATGCATAGACTGTAGAAAAAATGGACATAGTGTCCGTGAGGTCACTCGTAGGTTTCTGAAGAGCATTTTTTAAGCCTAAAGTGGGCGGAGCCGACCGCCGCCATCTTGGAAACGCGTCAACGCGCGTCACTCCCGGATAATCGAAAATGGGCAAAAAGGCTGGACGTGGGTGAAGCTGAGCTGAAACCACGCCCCTATAGTGACAGCAGTGCTGCCGTGCAAAGACAAAACAGTTATTGATCATTTTGGGACATTATGACCTTTATCATGTGTTTAAGTATCATGGAGAAAAGCCCCGGAGAAACCAAGGCAGAATACAGTATAACATCCGTTACAGCTCTTTGATTTGTTTTTGAACGCTCAAATGAAGTTACGGTGCTCTGCATTTGTTTGCATTCGTTCGTCTGTACTGTGCCACCCTGGAGCTAGACGGTATTCTGACTTTGTTTTACTTTCCAATAAAGTCTGCCATTTTAAATTGGTGTAACTTGTGTACTTTTATACATCTGTCGGCACTTCATTAGACAAACAAATTAGATCGCGATCTAACAAACTGCTCCATATAACAAAGCACTGTAAGCAATAACGATTCGATAACTTGGCAACAATAATTAATCGTAAATTAAGTTTTTTTTTATTTTTTATAATGCAGATTATTCATTCCGTGTCAGTCTGGGGCTGCACACTTCTGTACGTGATCCTCAAATGCCGTGACAGCGTATCACACATAAAATCAATAACTGTTGGCAATTTAATCATTTTCTTTCCTTTTCTTGTAAGTCGACAAAATCCATTGCAATGAACGCCACCGGAGATGTTTAATTCACAATCATTCGGAGCATTATCCCTGCTGGCGTTCACATCAATCCACAAGTCGTTCTTAAGCTATTTTAATTCAGTTCGATGTAAAAACAATAGGCTAAGTATGACTTGCATCCTTTAATGTTAGCGAACATTGCAAATAAATTGGTTGCAAAACGGTATCCACTCACGTTTAACTATTTGTCTGGTTGTTATGGTCAGAAAAAAAAAAGAATCACATTTCTAGATGTTATAGCCTAGCCAATGATCACTAGATTTTATCCAGATGTTACTAAAATGATTCTGTAAATGGTGATCAGCACCCTATATAATGTGGAAGTTACTGCCTTTTGCCTTGGTGTGACATCTCACTGCAGACAGTGCAAAAGTTGAGTACAATATCAATATATCGTAAAAATCAAGTTTGAGATCATTTTCATTAAAACATCCAATTGCCAGATTCCCAGTGTCCTACCTATAATTATTTTTTTCTGTACAAATACAAATATTTAAAGCCATTTTTCTAAGTTTCGCACTAGCGAGTTTCACACTCTGCAGCAGAGCGGCAATCCACCTGTCACTCAAGTGGCCACGCCCTTAATTATGCAGAACTTTAAGGGTTAATATAATTTAAACGGATGAGTTATAAAGAAATTCACCCCCCTCACAGTTGTCATGAAGGGCAAAATTAGCTATATAGATTAAAATCATTTTTTTGCACCAGGCTGTAAACATGTTTTTTTCTGCTGTAAAGTTGGGCATTTTAATATGGAGAGTCAATGGGATTGACTCCCTTTTGCAACCAGCCTCCAGCGGCCAGTCGATGAATTGCAGTTTTAGTCACTTCCGTGTTGGCTTCACGAGAGAGAGCGGGAGGTTGCCGCTTGGTCATATGACAAGCATTAGAGCCCCCGCCCCCTCACTCGTGCCCCCTAAAGAATGATGCTCCTGACATACAAAATTATTTGTCAAAATAAATGAAACATGATGAAATATTCATTTTAGTTGAAATTGTTATAGATTACTTCTAGAGATTGCAATGATACATGACATGGTGAAAAATGACTGAATTAATAATACTTAAAGTAGGTTAGGATGAATTTTAAAACTGTGCCCCCTAAAAGCACAAGTGGCCCCTGTCTGGCCCCCCCAGTTACTGTGGTCTAGAACCGCCCCTGTGTATCCTGCTGACAAATAATAATAAAAAAGGATGACTAGAAGAAAGTATGATCTACCTAGCTGTTGTTTTTTCAAAACTTACAACGACTATGACAAACCAACATTCATCATTTTTTTTTTTTTTTTGTCTTTGAATTCCGATTCATTTTAATTCAAATTCCGTATGAACATTTGAATAGCAATTCTTCCATGTGCAATCCCAATTCAAATCCAATTCAAATTCAGGAGTATAAAAGGTATTCCATCAATTCAGTTATGAATGGCACACGTGAATGGTGTTAGTTATACACAACTGATTATTTGAATTTAGAATATTTCGAGATTTTGATCTGTTGTTAGATCTGTGTTGGATAGAAAACGATTGTAGAGGATCTGACTGTAACAGTAATAATTGTCAGGGCTCTAAGCAATGAAGGAAGTTCAATCAAGTTCATTAACAGATTTATGATTCATTTGTTTCACAGATATTGGCTGATATATTTTTGATGTGGAACATAATATCTAATTGGCCTGTATTTCTTGTTTCTTGTGTAATTAGAGATTTAAGATAGTTGACACTGCATAAACATTTAGAAAGATACACTGCGATTCTATCAACTTGCCACAATCTAATTGACTACATGAGCTATTGGTGCTTGGAAAACAATGACTGCCATATACGGCTATATTTTCTTACTGTAACCAGTGGCTGAGTCTCGATCCTTCTCATTCCCCCCCAGAAACATGTTTAGGGAAGTATATGGTACATGGTAGCACTAAACAAGACAGAGAGAGAATTCAATGTTTTGGAGACAGTTATGACTCATATAACACATTACATAAGCAAACACAGCTGTTGGAAAACTGCAGTGGTGAGTACTATATTTACTATATTCACCATGAGTACTTCACAGGAAAGAAGTAGGAACTATAGTGTCACTGTATATTTGTTTGCAATTCAAAACTAATTTAAATTTAGTCTTCCCCCTACGCAGGAAATGCCCTTGAATGTGTAAAACAACAGAAAACTATAGGCACATAGTACTGGGCTTACACTCATGAAGGTGTCAAACAGACAGGACCATATGAAGTACCAGCCGAAACTGAAGCCAGGGGACATGGTGTCCTGTGGGGTATACCAGAGCATAACGTATGATAGGACCCCAAGTGGCATTGTGAACACAATCCTGCATAAAGAGAGTGGATGAGCAGAATGATGAGAAAGATCTTCACACCCAGTGTGACGTAAACCAGTACACTCACCAAGGAATAAATTTGCCAATTCTGGTCCGGCCACTCTTGCTCACGGCATATCCAATCAGAGGATCCGTAATAGCATCCCAAGCTCGACCAAGGAAGAGAATGATGGATGCAGAGAAAGCTCCCATCTATAACAAACATTTAGACAGAAGAAAATGACTGTCTCTTCTGACATACTTATTGTGTCCCATTTTTGCAACAGAATTTATTTTGTAGTACAAAATTCAGTTACACATAAAACAATGTTCTACCAAGCTGTTGAAGTACATAATATATTAACTTTCTCAAGATCTTTCACATTCCCATTAATATACTTTTACATGCTTCCGGTGCTAACAATTTAGTAAAATAGTGTTGAACATGGCATGCAAATTGAGGAAGAGTTGCATTTTATAAATACTGTTGTGTGTTTTTATAAGCCGCAGTTCACACAGTGATTATCTCTCACAAATCCCTCGAAACTTTTCATTCACCAGCCTAGATCTTTAACCACTAGGGATACACCATCCTCAAAAGGACATTTGAAGCCATTGGATGATAGGAATAAGAGTAAATATAACAAGGAAAAACATATCAGTACATTATAAATAATATTTTACTGTCTTATTGTTTTTTACTTACTATCTTTTTAATGGAAATTGAAGCTCAGTTAAATGATACAGTAGATCATATTATATTCAGCTTAAAGGTAATCATAATGTGGCACAGTAGACATTTGAACAGCCAGCAAATCATATAAATTATGTTAGCAATACTTACTATTAAACAAATAACATTGATATTGTTGTGCTAAACACTTACACTTACAAATTAAAGTCAAAGTATATAACGAGGTCTCTTCACTCCTATAGATTTAATATATTCCATGTATTCATGTTTTTCCAAATGTGTGTGTGGTAGGCCACTGTGAAGCTGAATTTGTACATAGAACATATGGTATATATGGCATTCATTACTGACAGATGCACATCTTGTATTCATTTATACGCACCTTAACAACATCCAACAGAAAGATCTGCGTGAAAAAGCCCCTGGCGCTTCCAGTCATTTGATATGGCATTCCTCCAATGGCATAGCACAGTTTCCTGGATAAAGGGATGCCTGAGGTTTTCTTCGTGAAACCAAGATCCCCAGCATCAATGTCACGTGCGTAAATAGTGTTATATTTCAAAGTCAACACGACAAATGTTGAATTTTAAATACAACATGTCTCTTAAATATAATACAAATAAAAAAATAAAAATATTCTATAAAAAATATATTAAAATAAATAAATTATATATATATATATATATATATATATATATATATATATATATATATATATATATATATATATATATATATTAATCAGCATTAGAACGAGCATAGTCTTATTGCTCTTTTGCATAGTCTTATTGTTTCTCGATGCCAAAGCGCTTTAAATTACTGTTATTTGCACCATCAAAACAAACCCTCCAATGTTTACAAAGAATAAAAAAAAATGTATCATACCGACTGAGTGTTGTCGTTTTCTGTCGCGCAGGCTATGTTCTCATCTGTGCGATTGTCCAGTGTATTCCCACTACTGTTGGCCATCGTTCAGTTATCGAGGAAAAGAGTTGCCCGTTAGTTTTTCTGGCTCTTCTTATAGATACTTGTTGACAGGTAGGCGTGGCTTTAGTC
Organism: Onychostoma macrolepis; assembly: GCF_012432095.1. Classification (NCBI taxonomy): domain Eukaryota; kingdom Metazoa; phylum Chordata; class Actinopteri; order Cypriniformes; family Cyprinidae; genus Onychostoma; species Onychostoma macrolepis. Next base: position 19,562,888 of record NC_081177.1, on the reverse strand, counting down.
CCTCTTCAAAAAACATTTGGCCAAGTTTCGCAACATTACTTAACGAGATTGTTATTATTTCTGATGCCAGGTTGGGACATGTTGCAAGGTGTTTTAAACCTTTCTTTTCTGAGTAACTTTATCTTCTTTCCTAGAAAGCAGATTGAAACATTATGACATGGCATTGGATTCTCTGGTGTGATAACAGTTCATTACAATATATCTTAAATTAGCATTTATTTCATTATGGCCATCTGGCCATGATTTTAATTACCATGTGTTTTTGGGCACTATATAAGCTTTAATTTTATAGACTTTAATTTGTGTTGTTTCATGTTTTTATGACTTGCTTTTTATTTAAAATGTGCATAACATTTAAGAGAATACTAGAAATATTAGGCCTACATATGAACATAAATAAAACATAAATGATAATAGTAATGAGTAAATATCTGAATATGAATATATGATAAGGATTAATATAAGAAGCATAAATCAATAAGTAATAAATGATAAATGAATACATTTTATTTTTCATTGCAAAATTTAACCAGAACAGCTCGAGGTCATATTAAGTAAATGTGCAAATTAAATAATATAAATTTGGCATTCCCCAAGATGCATGGCAATACAATACCTTACAAAATTGCTCCATTACAAGTCCATTACAGAAGACTGGCGCCTGTTTTACTTCTTAACTATAAGTAAATATGTAACTTGCTAAAAATCCCAGAGCTGAAGATGATTCACATAATTAAGGCTGTATAAATGTCAATATACTATATGCACATATTTCTATCATGACAACTCTGAAGATTTTAGCATGTAATCGATATGACAATGATAATGTATTTGGTCTTGGCGAAATATGCTGCTGCTGCTTTTGGTCATTGCTTTTGTTGTAGATTATTGCTGCTGCTGCTGCAAAGCAAGTACAGGAACTTGCTACATACTGCCAATACATATGCCGATATGGTGCTGTGTGAGTATTTAATACATACTGTTGCAGCAGAAATAGCATATATAATAACCCCTAGCAGATCTATTCAGGTGGAGCTGGGGGAGGTGGAGGGTTTCAGAGGAACTCTGAAAGCGCGCTGCGAACTGCTCTAGTGAATGCTGACCAGCCATTTAAATGTAAAGCAGTAAGCTCATTGGCTGCGTATACAACATGAACCAATCAGCTTGTCAATATTATCAGTTTGTGTTAACAACCCATCAGCCTGTGCCATCTAGAGTTTCAACAGAATTTGGCATACATATTATATTGACATTTTTACAGTCTTGTCCGGAAAGTATCCAGCCATGTAATATGAAGAATACGAGATGAGAGATGCAATATGACGAAAACGGTCACAGCTATAGGCAGCTGGTGATGTCCATGCATCATGTCTCTACAGCCCAGATTTGGTGCCCTGCAACTTCTGGCGTTTCCCAAAAATATAATCACCTTTGAAGGGGACTAAATGTCTCTATTTTTCATACTACGTGGCTGGATTTTTTTCCGGACAACTCTTGGACAGCTACAGTGGTGTGAAAATTTTTTTGCCCCCTTCCTGTTTTTTTTTGTTGTTTGTTTGTTTTTTTCATTTTTTGCATATTTGTTACACTTGAATGATTCAGATCATCAAACAAATTTTAATATTACACAAAGATAACCTGAGTAAAAATGCACTTTTGAAATAATGATTTCATTTATTAAGGGAAAAAAGCTGTCCAAACCTGCCTGGCACTACGTGAAAAAGTAATTGCCCCCTAAATCTAATAACTGGTTGTGCCATCCTTTGCAGCAACAACTGCAATCAAGCATTTGCGATAACTGGCAATGAGTCTTTCACATTGCTGTGGAGGAATTTTGGCCCACTTTCTTTGCAGAATTGTTTTAATTCAGCCACATTGGAGGGTTTTCGAGCATGAAAAGACTGTTTAAGGTCATGCCACAGCATCCCAATCGGATTTAAGTCTGAACTTTGATTTAGCCACTCCAAAACATTCATTTAGTTTTTCTTGAGCCATTCAGAGGTGGACTTGCTGTTGTGTTTGGAATCATTGTCCTGCTGCATAACCCAAGTGTGCTTGAGCTTGAAGTTACAAACTGACGGCCGGACATTCTCCTTCAGGATTTTCTGATAGAGTGCAGAATTCATCGTTCCAGCAATTATGGCAAGTCGTAGAAAGGTCGTAGCAAAGCAGCCTCAGACCATCACACTACCACCATGTTTGACTGTTGGTATGATGTTCTTTTTATGAAATGCTGTGTTGGTTTCACGCCAGATGTAACGGGACGCGCACCTTCCAAAAAGTTCAACTTTTGTCTCATCAGTCCACAGAATATTTGCCCAAAGGTCTTGGGGATAATCAAGATATTTTTTGGCAAATGTGAGACGAGCCTTTCTGTTCTTTTTGGTCAGCAGTGGCTTTTGCCTTGGAACTCTCCCATGGATGCTGTTTTTGCCCAGTCTCTTTCTTATTGTTGAATCATGAACCTTAATTGAAGAAGTGAGGCCTGCAGTTCTTTAGATGCTGTTCTGGGTTCTTTTATGACCTCCTGGATGAGTCGTCTTTGTGCTCTTGGAGTAATTTTGGTAGGCCGGCCACTTCTGGGAAGGTTCACCACTGTTACAAGTTTTCTCCATTTGTGGATAATGGCTCTGACCATGGTTTGCTGGAGTCCCAAAGCCTTAAAAATGGCTTTATAACTCTTTCCAGACTGATACATGTAAACTATTTTGCTTCTCATCTGTTTATGAATTTCTTAAGATCATAATGTGTTGCTCTTTAAACATGCTTCACTTTGTCAGACAGGTTCTATTTAAGTGATTTCTTGATTCAACAGGTCTGGCAGTAATCAGGCCTGGGTTTGTCTAGTGAAATTTAACTCAGCTTTCTAAAATAATGTGGTTAACAGTTCTTTCATGATTTAACAGGAGAGGCAATTAATTTTTCACGTAGGGCCAGGTAGGTTTGGACAGCTTTTTTCCCCCTTAATAAATGAAATCATCATTTCAAAACTGCATTTTGTATTTACTTGCATTATCTTTGTGTAATTTTAAAAATTTGTTTGATGATCTGATCTTCACTAGTGTGACAAATATGCAAGAAAATAAAAAAAAAACAGGAAGGGGGCAAAAACCTTTTCATGGCACTGTATGTGTGTGTGTGTGTTGCAGGTTTGCACTACACAACATCAGAAAGATCAGGCCCTTTCTGACAGAGCATGCTGCACAACTTCTTGTCCAGGCCCTTGTCATTTCTAGGCTGGACTACTGCAATGCTCTTCTGGCTGGACTTCCATCAAACACAATCAAACCTCTACAAATGATTCAGAATGCAGCAGCACCACTGGTCTTCAACGAACCCAAAAGAGCCCATGTTACACCTCTCTTTATCTCCTTGCACTGACTACCGGTTGCAGCTCGCATCAAGTTCAAGACATTGATGCTTGCATATAGAACAACCACAGGCTCAGCACCCGCCTACTTCCACTCACTATTACGAATCTACATCCCCTCCAGAAGTCTGAGATCTGCTAGTGAGCGACGCCTCGTGGTACCATCACAGAGAGGCTCAAAATCACTCTCCAGGACATTCTCGTTCACCGTTCCTGGCTTGAGGAATGATCTTCCCACCCCTATCCAGTGTGCTGAAAACTCATCTGAAAACTCATCTCTTTCGACACTACTTGACTTCATCCTAAACTTTAAAAAAAACAAAAAAAAAACTTTATCTTTCTCTTTATTTATTCCTTCCCTTGCTAGCTTGTACTTATTTGAACAATGCCTGAGACTTGGTGTTACGAGCACTTCCTCTGTCTGATTGCCTCTTCAAGATGAATCGCTTTATGTATTCCCCAATTGTAAGTCGCTTTGGATAAAAGTGTCTGCAAAATGACTAAATGTATGTAAAAGGAGATTGCAAAAAGTACTGAATAAAAGGGTATGTGTATTAGAAAAAAACATTTATTTCATAATTAGATTTCTCTCCCTTATTCTCCAATGAAAGGTTAGATTTTTGTAAATCTTTTAAATAAAAGATCAAAAGGATTAATGACAGATTTATTTTCACAGCCGCCTTTGATCATATTTACCATGGGTATGAATAATTTTGAGCACAACTATATATATATATATATATATATATATATATATATGCTACACTGTATATTACACTGTTAAAATGAATTTAGAAATTTTGGAATGAAACATTTAAAACAAAAAACACAGCTTGATTTATTTATAAGACTATTATTATTTGCACTGATGTCTGATGTAATTTATTGTAGTCTAGCTGCTACCAAGCCCCACCCACCTTACATTAATTTACTGACAGCACACTTAATAGCTTTCACAGCAATTTGTATTGCTTCAAAAATAGCATGTTGTCAAAAGAACTGTTGTACATCCACACATAAACCAGCGGCTAAATAACTACAGCTAAACAGATGAACTTCATTTCTTTGTCCACCAGATGTCAGTATACCGTGCACCATGCGGGAAAGTAATAATTAATGACCCTTATGTCATAAATTTGTTTAAAGCCTCAAAGATCAAATGGATAAACAATGCAGACTTATTTTCACAGCCTTCTTTGATCGTATTACCGAGGGTATGAATAATTCTGAGCACAACTGTAAATGATAGCCTGTAAACGTGTTACCTTGTGACTTGCGTTCATAGCCGATTAATTCTAAAAGTTAATATTTTATATACTGTTATAGGATAATAATAATAATAAACAGCTAGTGAATGCAAAGCACAAGTTAACACGTTTACAAAGTAATAAGCAGCGTTTCTAGAATATAACGTTTACGTTTCATTCACTATTACAATCAAATAATACATCAAGTCACATGTTTCCAAAGTATTTCTACAAGAAAATAACGGCGAAAACAACGTGGAAATAACGTAAAGTTTTTAAATTAATCAAATGAGACATCAGCTAGTCTCTGAAGAAAATGTACCATGTTTTTACTATAGTAAATAGTTTAACGATAGCGTTTGTAATTAAACCACAGTAGCCAGAAATTTAGGCTATATATAGTTGTCTCAATGAAATATACTTTAACATCACAAACCATAAAATGTCATTATACTATAATATTCATTTTCATAACAAGTAAACACAGGTCACAAGTTAACACGGGAACATTTTCTTGATGTAACCAGCTACATAATGTCACGCCAAAAGTAAAATCCTATTTGAATCCAAAACTCCGGAGTTGAATCAGTGCTGCTCGGTAGTTCAGAGCCTTCGTTACTGGCGTCTCAAGGCGCGACTGCTTTTAGCGCACGTGTTCGAAACCCCTGCCAAACAGACATTTTTTTCTTTCTTTCTGTAATTCAGCCTCTACGGGCGATCATACCATTAATTTGTAATCATTACAAGAATACCAAAATCGTGTAATGAGCAAGTGTGCGTTTATTAGACAGTTTAATATCACGTCAGTTTGAGCTTTCAGAATCGGCGAATCTGCTGCGGTCGTCCCATCACATCTGGAGCGGAGACCTGACCCAGGAAGTTGGTCACCAGATAACACGGAAACCAGTTAAACCGTAACACCGGAAATGGAGGATGAAATGGTTGATCTGAATAGTGGAAGCAATTCAAGTAAGAAATGGAAAGTGGTAGATACTCGGAAAAGAAAGAAAAGCTGGGTACAAATTTCAGAAACGGACAGTGAAAAGGGAAATCACCAGGCAAAGAGGAGGAAAGAGGAATATAAGGTATTTTCTGAAGTTCGCTTCTGACTCTGTTAATGTCATTAACCCTCTGAAACGGTTGTATGCTCAATCCCAGAAGAAAAGTGTGATAACGGGGATTCCAACTGATGTTTCAATTGAGAAAATCAAAAGAAATACAATATAACTGGGGCAGCAGTAAATGATGTCAGACGGCTCAAGTGCATCAGAAATAATGAAAAGACAGACAGTCTCTCAGTAGTGATAAACTTTGATGAGAACAAATTACCCGAGAGAGTATATTTAGAGTTTGTGTAAGATCATTCCTCCGCCGCTAAGATGTTATAACTGCCAGAAGTTCGGTCATGTAGCGCAGTGTGTAGAGGCAGAGATGTGCGCGATGTGGAGGGGATCACGAGCATGTTAATCCTAAATGCTGTGATTGTGGAGGAGAGCACAGTGCAGGATATGGAGGATGTCAAGTAACGAAAAATGCAGTGAAAGTCCAAAATGTCAGAGTGGCTGGAGGAATCTCATACGCTGAGGCTCTAAAGAAAGTAAAACAGACACCCAAAGTAATAGAAACCAGGACAACAGAACTACAACAAAAAACAATGTCGAAAGAGCAAAGTAAAGAGAACGAAGTGAGTCTATTTGTAACGTTCATAGCAGATGTGGTGAACTGCTCCGCCCAAACTGAAAGCAGGACCGAGAGAATAAAAAGCATTAAGAGCTGCTGAAAAGTACTTGGAGTTTGAAGATGTTACGGTAGATATGATAAACGATAGGCTTAAGATGCAAACAGTAAATAGTCAGACAGTAAATAGTCAAACATGTGGTGGTACAATGGTGATGACAATATCCATAAGTCATAAAGTGGTGGGGTGATTTTAATGCACACAGCTCATTATGGGGGAGTACTAACACAGATTATAATGGAATGATTTTAGAAGACGTGCTAGATTGGGGAGGATTAGTATGTATCAATGATGGAAGTTAAACAAGAGTTGATTTGTCACAGGGAAAATAATCAAGGTTAGATTTGACACTAGTCTCTGAAAGTTTAGCTGGAAAGTGTGATTGGAAAGTTATAAATCAAAGTACAGTTGGTAGTGATCATTTTCCTATTAGTAGTACAATTGGGTTAGATATAGCACAAACTGTGGTGGAAAGAATGCCAAGGTGGAACTTTAAATCAGCCAACTGGGAAAAATTTAAGGAGTTATGTCATAACAGAATGTCTGAATTTAATAATTCTATGGAAGATGTAAAAGTTTTTAATTATAAAATATGTGAAGTTCTCCAGAGTACTGCTGAAGAAGTACGGTAATAGGAAAGAAGAAGGCTGGTAATAGGAGGAAAGCCATTCCATGGTGGAATGAGGAGTAAGGCAATAAGTAAAAGAAATAAATGAACTTTTCACTTAAGAGAGTAAGAAGATAATTTAACTATAATGATTTTATTAATTATATTTTATTAATTATTTATTAATTATAAAAGAGCACAGGCCATAGTGAGGAGAGTCATTCGGAGAGAGAAACTATTGGAGGTAGATATTAACATTACTGAAGTATGGAGTATGATAAGAAAAATGGGAGGAAAACAAAGAAATGGTAATATGCCTGTTTTAGTATATAACGATAGACTAGTAATATCAGACAGTGGAAAAGCTAAATCTAAATTTGGATTTAGATTTATCGGCCAACATATCGGTAATCGGCTTTCATTTCTAAAGAATTAACGGTTATCGGTATCGGCCAAAATTTTCATATCGGTGCATCCCTAGGCGAAACACAATGGACTCTGTGTTCTGCCTGGAAGCTGAAATAAGAAAGGCACAAGTTAACAAGGAAGTGTTAGTAGGAGTATTTTTCGATGTTGAAAAAGCATATGACATGATGTGGAAAGAGGGACTTTTAATTAAATTAGAAAGAATGGAAATAAAAGGAAGAATGTACAATTGGATCAAGAGTTTCTTGTTTAAAAGAACTATTCAAGTTAGAGTGGGTTCTGCATTTTCTCACGATTTATCCAGTAGAGAATGGAACACCTCAAGGAAGCGTTAGTAGTAGTCCTATTCTGTTCAATCTAATGATTAATTATATATTTACACAGATAGACATGGGTATAGGAAGGTCCTTGTATGCAGATGACAGCGCGCTGTGGAAAAGGGGGCGCAATGTGGGGCATGTGGAGAAGTGTATGCAGACTGCTGTTAAAATAGTAGAGAATTGGGCTAAGGAGTGGGGTTTCTGCTTCTCTGTATCAAAAACTCAGGTTTTGTTTTACAAAAAGGAAAACCAATCCAAGTATGAATATTAAAATTGGAGCAGATGTCAGTAATTAGATTTCTCGGAATGTGGATGGATATTAAACTGAATTTTAGAATTCATATCCAGAAAATGGTTGACAAATGCAAAAAAGCAATACATGTAATGAGGTGTTTGGCAGGAGTTGAATGGGGAGCATGTCGTCAGTCTCTTAAAAGAATATACTGTGCACTGATAAGAGCAGCTATTGCTTATGGTAATATGGTGTACAGTTCTGCATCTAAATCACAACTTTTAAAGATTGAGGCAATCCAATCACAAGCACTGCGAATATGTTGTGGAGCTCCAATAACAGCAGTACAAGTAGAAATGGGTGAAATGCCTCTGGAAATTAGAAGGCTCAAGTTAAAGATGGGGTACTGGATTAATATAAAAGGTCATTTAGATAGTCATCCAGCTAAGAAAGTTCTGAAGGATTGCTGGGAATATGAGTATAAAAAACTGACAAGTTTTGGTTGGACTGCCAATGAGGAGGCTCAGAGTATGGGATGGTGTGACATTGATATAGCTCCTTCTGTGCCAACTTCAGCAATTTCTCCTTGGCTTTTCCCTGTGCCTGTAGTGGATATTCAACTATATAAAGAAAAACATAATAAGGAAAAAAGTATATTAACAAATATAGCAGTGCAGCAATACATTGAACAAACATATTATAGCACAGTACAAATATACACGGATGGCCCTAACCCTAACCCTAACCCTATCTGGAATAACAGCAGCAGCAGTTTACATACCCAAATTCAAAGTCAAAATATCAAAAAGAATATCAGATCATATATCTGTTTTTACTACAGAGATTATAGCAATATATCTAGCTCTTCAGTGGATAGAAGTACAACCAATAAGATCAGTAATTTGCACAGACTCCCTTTCAGTTTTAAATAGCTTGTTAAGTGGAATTGCAACAACAAGACAAGATATGATATTTGAAGTGATGCAGGGTTTATTTAGAATAAGACAATCTGGACTTATAGTGAACTTCATGTGGGTACCATCACATATGGGTGTGGAAGGAAATGAGGAGGCTATCTGGCTAAACATGCTTTGAAACATGCACAAATTGACATTAAAGTGTAAATGAGTAAAACAGTAAGTAAAAGGGTTAATTGCAAAAGAAATAAGAAAGAAATGGCAGAAGGAGTGGGATAGTGGAATAAAAGGTAGACAGAAAGAAGAAAGTTTGGCAATAGAAAAGATGACGTTTTAATGTCAAGAATGCGTATACTGTTTGTTGAATCAATGTCTGTATAGAATGGGGAAGTATGAAAATGGAAATTGTGATAGATGTGGTCATGCTTAATCAATAGAACGTGATGTGTATGAAAGAGCAAGATCTCAACTTATTCAAGCATTAAGTTCTTTGGGTATAAATAATCTGTCACCTCAGGTTCTGTTAGGAAATGGCCCAACACAATCAATTGCATTTCATGAATTGTTTTCTTAAAAGAAACAAAACTGATCAATAGAATGTAAGATCATCAGTATTAAATGAATTCAATTAAAGTATTAAATTAAATTAAATTTATTAAATTAGTTTTTTTTTTTTTTTTGTATTTAAATTTTCTTTTTTTTCTTCACTGTCCCCTCCCCATTGTCATTTGTGGTATTGGTTCCCAACCTCGCAATCATTATGCGCTCCACACTCCTATCCAGTAGGTGGCGGGAATGCACCATTCAATTTGGTCTGCAAACCGCCATTAACACCAGAAGAAGAAAAAGAACAACGACGTGAAATATGACGTCTGAAATATAACGCAAAGTAACGTTAGCTACTACTGTTTGTGTTTCAGTTGGATTAGTGTAATATCGTGCGTCAGACTATGAAACGTAACTTCCGTGTTTGCACCCGTAAGTCCAGACCCGGAAACATGTCTAATAAAAGACAAATATGTCAAAAAACAAGAATGGGTCGGTCAGAGAGCGGACATATTCATGTCCTTTCAAAGAAACCCAGATTAGACGCAGTAAGTTGCTTATGGTCATAATCAAACTGGCCCAGACATTTAACGTAGAAATAGACTTTCTATGGAGCTAGAAAGTCCATCTTAAGATAATAGATGTGAAGGGGTAAAAAAAAAAAAAAAACAGCTGAAACCAGCCTAAGATTGACTGGTTTAAGGTGGTCTCCTAGCCTGGTCATAGCTGGTTTGCAGGCTGGTTTTAAAGGGGTTTTGATCACTTATTTAGCTGGTCAGGCTGGGAGACCACCTTAAACCAGCCAACTATGCTGGATTTAGCTATATTTATTATTTTTATTTTATTCTGCAGAACGTGGTAGCTGGTTTCTATAGGTTCAAGCTGGTAGACCAGCAATAAACCAGTTACCAGCTGGTAATTCCAGTTTAATCAAATGTTTAAATAATTAAATGTTTTTTTTTTTAGAAAGAATGTAGTTGACAACTAGATAAAAATTAACAACCATGTTCCATTGCTGGATTTTCCAACAGGATTAGAACTGAAAGGTAATCGTTCTTTCTCTGTCAGTGCTCAGGTCTGCAGGCAGATGTTCCTCTAGCTGTGGTTGAGGAGATCCTCCTGAATCTGCCTGCTCATCAGGTGGTGCGAGTCTGTCGTCTGGTGTGTCATGAGTGGAAGGAGCTGGTGGACAGTGCTGCACACTGGAGAGTGCGCTGTCGGAGAGAGGGGATCCAGCCATGTGATGCTTCCTTGTTTTACTTCTTAACTAAGAATCGACGTAACTTGCTCAAGAATCCCAGAGCAGAAGGTGATTCTTATCAATATCTCTGATATACTATTGTAGTTTTTATAGATTATTTGAATTTACTGTTTTTATATTTACTGTTTTTGTTTTATTTTAGTTGAAGTTGTACTAATTTTGTTCTGTTTTTGTCATTATTAGAAGTTTTTCTGATGTCTGTACAGTTTTTATTAATTGTCAGTTTTAGTTTATTTTAGTACTAAATGAAAATGAGAAAGGTTGCCATTGCAAGTAGTTGAAATAAAAGTTTTTAAAATTTTATTTCAGTTAATGTTTATTATATATCAATGATCTTTTTTGTGGTTTCAATTTTAGGGTTGGTTAATATTAAACCCTGATTTACATAAATATGTTTGACCAATAAGTGTCTTCAGAAAGAGCTTTGTCTTTGTGTCTGGAGCTTCCAGTACAGAAAGTACAAACATAGTGCAGACATGCATGTAATTTAAGGTAATGTCTTTATTAACGTGCAAATTTTTGTTTTAGTTAACATCTCTTCTCTGGTGTTCTTATAAGATCAATTTCAAGGATGGAAGATTGTACGGAATGGAGGTGACCGCTGGGTGGCAGAGGGAAATAGGAAACCATTTCCAGATGAGACAGTCACAAAATGTTTTGTAACATCTTATGGGTACATTTGATATTTGAGATCTTATAAGAACGTTTTGAGCTTATTTATTGGTCAATATATGATTATCAATTAATCAGCAAGCTGATCCACAAATGAATCACCCATTTTTGTCCTCAGGTTATGTTTAAAGCAACAGCTGATTGATTTGAGGAAAGAAGGCTATAGCGCTGCTTTCATGGATCAACTGCAACCTCATATCAAAATATCAGACTGGTGAGTGTTCACTCAAACTCTGATTTCATGATACAGTATCAGTGGTTAATATATCATGCCAGTTAATAAAGTTTAATTTGAGAATGTTTTGTGTGGTGCAGGTACGCACCACGCTGCGATTGTGGAAGTGTCTATCAGATCTGTGTGGAGCTGCTTGATCAGAAGAAGAGACCCATCAGTACCTTTGACCCTGAACCAGTTTTCTTTCCACAGTGGAATGATCAGAAGTGGTGTGAAGTGAGTAGAAGAAAAGAAAATGATCAATCAAACTAAAATAACTGTCATTCTCACCATATATGTATATTTTTTATTAATTTCAGATGACGCATGTCTTTAAGAATTATGGACCTGGGGTTCGGTTTATCCGTTTCACTCATGGTGGGAAGGATACACAGTTTTGGGCAGGCTGGTATGGGATACGGGTCACTAACAGTAGTGTGGAGATCTGTCCAGCTGAAGAGAGATAGTGTTTTACTGTCTGAATTTGTTCTGCTATGAGAAACGCTGCTATATGTAACTGAACTTAAGTCTCAGTGTTGCATGCGATTTGAAGTCTCTATCATGATCATTCTGTATTTGTATTTATTTTTGGACTACATATAAACAGCTAAAACTTGATTTATATTTAAAAAGGCCTCTTGGCCCTCCTTTCTTATTTATCACTGCCTTATTATCGCTGAATTTGTTCTGCTACCGCTCTCCTGTTCTGCTCTCCGACCGCTGCCACAACGCCAGGGCCCAAACCCTCCTCCATCGGCTGTAGGTGAACCAAAAACAACTGATAACAGCTCTCAGTGATATGTGTCGGGTCCCTGCTATATTAGTAGCAACATTCACAAATGTTCACAGAACAAGTGGGAACCCAGTGTGCCTGTAGCCTTCTATATTTCTGTTTTATCACGTGATAGAAAGTCTAAGGCCTTCTCAAGCCGTATGGCTGACCCATCTAATCTGCGGCCTTTAATGCACCAATCTAAGATTGCTGTAGAGACAAAATGTAATTCCATCAAGTTAGTATTTTTAAACATTCGCTCACTAAAAAATAAATCATTTCTGATCAATGATTTAATAACCACAAACAACCTGGATTTTATGTTTCTAAATGAAACATGGCTTGAAGACAGCTGCAGTGCAACAGTCCTCAATGAAACAGCCCCTCCTAACTTTAATTTTACAAGTGTCTGCAGGACTGTTAGGAGAGGTGGAGGTGTAGCTGCTCTATTTAAAAATGTTTATCAATGCAAGCGTCATTTGGTCAGTATTTGTCCTTTGAATACCTAGGTATTGTGCTGAAAGGTGCTCCACGCATTCTGTTTATCATTATTTACAGGCCTCCAAAATACCAGCCTTTGTTGAAGAGTTCACAGAACTGTTATCAATGATTTCCTCAGAGTTTGACTGTTTAGATAGATAATGCAGAAATCAAAACTGCAAAAGAAATTATAACTGTTTTAAACACTTTTGATCTGACCCAGCATGTGCATGGACCCACACACAATCGTGGACACACTCTAGATTTACTCATCAGTAGAGGTCTAAACATTTCATCCATTGTTGTTAAGGATGTAGCACTATCTGATCACTTCTGTATTTTCTTTGATATATTGATCTCTGTTACCACTGAATCTAGATCTGTCTCTGTCAGAAAGAGATGCATTAACGAGAACACTAGTGCGCTATTTATGAAGGCTATGTCTTTAACACCAAGCATTTCTGCAGACTCTGTTGATCTTCTCCTGGATTCATTTAACTCAAAAGTTAAGAATGTTATTGATGATATTGCTCCGGCAAGGGTCTGCAAGAAGAATGGCAGACAAAAATCACCATGGAGAAAATCAACAGCAGTTCAGAGTATGAAAAGACAATGCAGAAAAGCTGAGCGGATGTGGCGGAAGACAAAACTTGAAATTCACTATAGCATGTATAAAGACAGCCTTCATGCTTTCAATGTGGAACTAGCCACAGCTAGACAGACCTTCTTCTCAAACCTTATAAACAGTAACTTAAACAACTCTCGCACTCTTTTTGCTACTGTGGAGAGACTGACAAACCCCCCCAAGTCAAATTCCCAGTGAAATACTCTCCGACAGTAAATGCAATGAGTTTGCTTCCTTCTTTTCTGAGAAGATCAATAATATCAGAAAGGTGATTGGCATATCTAGTTATGCAGAGGTCACACAGATTTTACTGCAATTTCAAAAAGAAGTGACTATGTCCGTTTTTGAAGCAATTGATAGCAAAATTTTGAAAGAAATAGTACAGCACCTTACATTGTCAACATGCTATCTTGACACACTTCCCACATCTTTTTTCAAAAGTGTGCTTAACTGTTTAGAAGCAGATCTCTTAGAAGTGGTGAACGCTTCACTTCTTTCTGGGACTTTTCCAAACTCCCTGAAAACTGCAGTTGTTAAGCCCCTTCTGAAAAAGCGCAATCTTGATAACACAATGTTGAACAACTATAGACCAATATCAAATCTTCCTTTCATAGGTAAGATTATTAAAAAGGTAGTTTTTAATCAGCTGAACAACTACTTAAACTCAAATGGATACCTGGACAATTTTCAATCTGGTCTCCGAGCACATCATAGCACAGAGACCGCGCTTATTAAGATAATAAATGATATTCGCTTTAATTCTGATTCAGGCAAAATATCAGTTCTGGTACTACTAGATCTTAGTGCTGCGTTTGACACTGTTGATCATAACATACTTCTAGAGAGACTGGAAAACTGGGTCAGGCTTTCTGGGATGGTACTCAAATGGTTCAGGTCATACTTAGAAGGGAGAGGTTATTATGTGAGTATAGGAGAGCATAAGTCTAAGTGCACGTCCATGACATGCGAAGTCCCACAAGGCTCAATCCTTGCACCGCTCTTGTTTAGCCTGTATATGCTCCCACTAAGTCAAATAATGAGAAAGAGCCAAATTGCTTATCACAACTATGCTGATGATACCCAGATTTACCTAGTCTTATCTCCAAATGACTACAGCCCCATTGACTCCCTCTGCCAATGCATTGATGAAATAAACAGTTGGATGTGCCAGAACTTTCTTCAGTTAAACAAGGAGAGAACTGAAGTCATTGCATTTGGAAACAAAGATGAAGTTCTCAAGGTGAATGCATACCTTGACTCTAGGGGTCAATCAACTAAAAAGCAAGTCAAAAATCATGGGGTGTTTCTGAAGACAGACCTTAGTTTTAGTAGTCATGTCAAAGCAGTAACTAAATCAGCATACTATCATCTCAAAAACATTGCAAGAATTAGATGTTTTGTTTCCAGTCAAGACTTGGAGAAACTTGTTCATTCCTTTATCACCAGCAGGGTGGACTATTGTAATGGTCCAAAGAAGACCATTAGACAGCTGCAGCTCATCCAGAACGTTGCTGCCAGGATTCTGACTAGAACCAGAATATCCGAGCATATCACATCAGTCCTCAGGTCCTTACACTGGCTTCCAGTTACATTTAGGATTGATTTTAAAGTACTTTTACTCGTTTATAGATCTCTAAATGGCCTAGGACCTAAATACATTGGAGATATGCTCACTGAATATAAACCTAACAGACCACTCAGATCATTAGGATCGAGTCAGTTAGAAATACCAAGGGTTCACACAAAACAAGGGGAGTCTGCTTTTAGCTATTATGCTGCCCGCAGTTGGAACCAGCTTCCAGAAGAAATCAGATGTGCTAAAACATTAGCCACATTTAAATCCAGACTCAAAACTCATCTGTTTAGCTGTGCATTTGTTAAATGAGCACTGTGCTACGTCCGAACTGATTGCACTATGTATAATCACTTTCTATTCTTAAATGTTTTAAATTCTTTTTAAATCAATTTTTAAATCACTTTGTTTTTATTGTTGTGATTATTATTATTTTTAATTTCTTGTTATTATTATTTTTAATGACTATTTCACTTCCTTTTATGTAAAGCA
This sequence comes from Onychostoma macrolepis, assembly GCF_012432095.1. Taxonomy (NCBI): domain Eukaryota; kingdom Metazoa; phylum Chordata; class Actinopteri; order Cypriniformes; family Cyprinidae; genus Onychostoma; species Onychostoma macrolepis. Next base: position 19,547,396 of record NC_081177.1, on the reverse strand, counting down.
CTTTGAATTACCACTGTGTATGAAATGTGCTATATAAATAAACTTGACTTGCTATATGTAACTGAACTTAAAAGCCTTTATGAAAGTTATAAGTGCATCTCTCAGTGTTGCATGTGATTTGAAGTCTCTATCATGATCATTCTGTATTTGTATTTATTTTTGGACTACATATCAAGTTTTAGCTGTTTATATTTCAAAAGGCCTCTTGGCCCTCCTTTCTTATTTATCAATGCCTTATTATCGCTAAAACATTGTGTTACACTGAGAAGGGATAGTTCTCCCAAAAATAAAAATTCTGTCATTAATTACTCACCCTCATGTCGTTCCAAACCTCTGTTCATGCATGAGCATACGTCATGGTACTCTCGTGAACGGGCGTCAAAGACTGACACAGAAGAGAAGAAATTATCGAATAAAGTAGTTATTTTTGTTTTCTTTGCGCACAAAGTATTCTCGTAGCTTCATAACATTACGGTTGAACCACTGATGTCACATGGACTATTTTAATGATGTCCTTACTACCTTTCTGGGCCTTGAACATGTCAGTTGTGTTGCTGTCTATGGAGGGTCAGAAAGCTCTTGGATTTCATCAGAAATATCTTAATTTGTGTTCCGAAGATGAACGAAGGTCTTACAGGTTTGGAACGATATGAGGGCGAGTAATTAATGACAGAATTTTCTTTTTTGGGTGAACTAACCCTTTCAACAGTCATTCATGTTTTGTGTTAATAAGGAGGACCATCATTAAGAACTTCAGACATGTTCCCCTAACATGACTTTATCTCTATCCACATTGTCATCATTTTTGAATGCTTATTTTAATGTTCAAATGCATATATGCAACTGCTACTGTTTGAAAGTATTGCTTAAAACTAAAGTATTGGGGGAGTGAGCTAAAATGTAGCAGTGGGAAAGACGTATCGGCCCCCTTAATTAATTTTCATCATGTGACCAAATATTTAAAAAGAGCCGATCTTATACAGCTGCACATGTTAGAGAAATAACATGACAAAAAATGATTTTGATAATTTTTTCACTCTATATCTGAAAATGTATATACTTGGGTATATAAAAAGGTATATACTTTTTGGCAAAGTGGCAATGTATAAAACCATGTATATTTTTGTCACCACATTGAAATAATATAGATATTTTTTAAAGGAAGATAGTTTCTGTATAAATATTTTTCATACTTTTATTTAAAATTCAAATCTCTCAGATATTCCCCAGTGACTCAACTTGACATAACACAACTTACCCCTAATGTGGGACAAGACATATTCACATGGCTCTGTAAAGTCTTCTAAATTAAGCTGATGACAGACATCCAGACATAAATTTACTTAAAAATTTTCCTTCCTTATTAGACAAATTAAATAAAACGTGGCACAGCTTAACCCACTCTACCCTACCATATATGAATATCTTTGTTGTGAAGCGTCATTAAAGTCTTCAAGGCACTATAATAAAATTTGCACATATATCATCTCATTATGTGATATGAGTACCAAGGTAAAAGATAGGGGGAAAAAAACCTGTTGAGTAAAAAGCTACTGTTACTTTCCTGATAAAAACCTGTACAAAAATAAAACAATCCTATTGGTTTACACCCAGATTTGTCTTTGATGATGCATCTGTGTCCAGTTCATAAAGCCACACATTTGCATGTCTTCTGGGATCCTGGAGGCTCTAGAGCTGCTAATATCGCCTCATCAAATACGTTCTTGAGTCCTTTCTGTAACAAAGGGGAAAAAAGTGAATTGCTTTGTTATACAAATAAAGAAAAACATTTAAAACTTGGCTTTATAAACCGAGCACAGTGACAAGCATACCCACCTGCGTTAGAGCAGAGCATTCAACATATTTCACAGCCTTTAAGTCTCTGGCTAGTTTTTCAGCTGTCTCTGGTTTGATTGGCTTTTGTTTGTTTTTTGCAAGCCTTGCAATAGTTACAGGATCATCTCGAAGGTCAATCTGAGTTCCAACCAGCAGAAAGGGGGTTTTTAGTTTCTAAGCCTGAAAAAAACCTCACCTGCCTGTGTTGTGAATTTTTCTTGTTCAGAATAAATCGCACTAAGGAGGTTTTGAATTCAGATAGACCTTTATTAACAAGTTAACAAAAGGCCGAGTAGATGTTCGAACAGCACTATTGAGTCTTGTCTCAAACTCATATATACATCCTGAAGTTTTCACAGCATTCCATATATGCATCGTTGTATTTTTGGACAGTTATCTTTTACCATATATGAGTTCTGTCATGTATGCATTTCTAGGTCCTGATTAGATTCTTTCCATATATGAGTGACTCTCTGGCCCTGAAAAGTTCACTCTATTCTAGGCTCACTGCAGCCCTTAACAGACAGTTGCTCAACACAGTCAAACCAGATAATAGTAGGCATAATTCTATGTATTATATTAGATAATAGTAGATACAAATAGGCATAATTCTATGTATTATATTAATTCAAGATGAATGAAAATCTTCTACACCTGTAGCCCTAGTAATTCTGAAGACCTTGATTAGCTTGTTCAGGTTTGATTAGGGTTGGAGCTAAACTCGACAGCGGCACTCCATTACCGACGTTGCCTACCCCTGTTCTATATCGTCCTAATGTACAGTGAGGAGGAGATTTTGAGTGGCCAAAGACTCTCCAAGGATCACAGCTGGAGAATTGTAGAGTTTAGTTGAGTCTTGGGGTCAGAAAGCCCCCCCCCCTTTTTTTGCAGCAAACACTCAAGATGGGTTTGGTGCACACAGGGATAAAAAAAGTACCCCATGTGTACAATTAAATATACTGCTGTATCATTAATTTTGTGGGCCTATTTTTCTGCTGGAGGTCATGGACATCTTGTTTAGATACATGGCATCATTGATTCAATTAAATACCAACATATAAAAAATTAAAAACTCACTGTCCATGCTAGAAATCTGATAATGGGCCGTGGTTGGATCTTCCAACCATACAATAATCCACAAACAAACATTGTTGTGTCTCGGAGCCAGCAATGATAGATTTCTTCAATGTGATCAATGAAGCTCGAAAAGCAGAGTTCCAGATGTCAAAATAAGACTTTATTAAACAAAGTAACAAAGCCGAGATAACGGTCACCGCATCTGAAATCTCTGTCTGTCGGGGGATCCATTTTATACCGATCTTTCTACCCAAAATTAGTAGTTCCAGTTTTTAATTGGCTATTCCTGTCTGGTTTGCCACAATTTATTACTAGCCCACCTGGTCCATTTTTTAATGGTGGAATTTGGCCAGATCCGCCATTTTTAAAAAACTTTTATTTTACGGCCTCCTATTGGTTGGACGTGATCCCATAAGACATACATCAAGCTTGTTTACCTGTTCCTATCATATTCTGGAAATCACCCAAAGTTCATTGGGTTATTTAAGTTCACCAGTACACTCCAATGGAAAATACCAGTACTGCCCAATGCATGGCCCTTTAAGACTCACAATCTGTATTAAGACATCCAGTATTGGAATAATTCAGCATATTGATCAGTACATGGATTACATTCTTGAACATACGTCATATTTTAAGTAAGATATTACCATATTGAGTAAATATAATATTAAGTAAAATAACACAATAACATCAAAACCAAAACAAAAATGGGTCACTGAGAACAAAACCAAGCTTCTGCTGGCCGTTCCAGTCCTCTGACCTGAACCCTATAGAAAATGAGTGGAGAACTGAAGAGAAGAAGCACCAACATGGAGCTGTGAATCTAAAGGGTCTGGAGTGATTCTGGATGAAGGAATGGTCTCTGATCTCTTGTCAGATGTTCTCCAAACTTATCAGGCATTATAGGTGAAGACTCAGAGGCAAAAGATATCTTGACCAGCTGACCTTCAAAGAGCACATTGCAAAGACTGCTCGATCTTGCAGGTTTGCACTACACAACATCAGAAAGATCAGGCCCTTTCTGACAGAGCATGCTGCACAACTTCTTGTCCAGGCCCTTGTCATTTCTAGGCTGGACTACTGCAATGCTCTTCTGGCTGGACTTCCATCAAACACAATCAAACCTCTACAAATGATTCAGAATGCAGCAGCACCACTGGTCTTCAACGAGCCCAAAAGAGCCCATGTTACACCTCTCTTTATCTCCTTGCACTGACTACCGGTTGCAGCTCGCATCAAGTTCAAGACATTGATGCTTGCATATAGAACAACCACAGGCTCAGCACCCGCCTACTTCCACTCACTATTACGAATCTACATCCCCTCCAGAAGTCTGAGATCTGCTAGTGAGCGACGCCTCGTGGTACCATCACAGAGAGGCTCAAAATCACTCTCCAGAACATTCTCGTTCACCGTTCCTGGCTGGTGGAATGATCTTCCCACCCATATCCGGTGTGCTGGATCCCTGTCAATCTTCAAGCAACAGCTGAAAACTCATCTAAACTTAAAAAAAAAAAAAAAAAAAAACTTTCTCTTTATTTATTCCTTCCCTTGCTAGCTTGTACTTATTTGAACAATGCCTGAGACTTGGTGTTACGAGCACTTCCTCTGTCTGATTGTCTCTTCAAGATGAATCGCTTTATGTATTCCCCAATTGTAAGTCGCTTTGGATAAAAGTGTCTGTAAAATGACTAAATGTAAATGTAAAGGAGGTTGCAAAAAGTATGTGTATTAGAAAAAAACTTTTATTTCATAATGAGATTATGAATGTGTATTAGAAAAAACTTATTTCATAATGAGATTTCTCTCCCTTATTCTCCAATGAAAGGTTTGATTTTTGTAAATTTTTTAAATAAAAGATCAAAAGGATTAATGACAGATTTATTTTCACAGCCGCCTTTGATCATATTTACCATGGGTATAAATAATTTTGAGCACAACTGTGTATATATATATATATATATATATATATATATATATATATATATATATATATATATATGCTACACTGTATATTACACTGTTAAAATTAATTTAGAAATTTTTGAATGAAACATTTAAAACTTAAACACAGCTTGATTTATTTATTAGACCATTATTATATTGCTCTGATGTAATTTATTGTAGTCTAGCTGCTACCAAGCATCTTACTTTAATTTACTGACAGCACACTTAATAGCTTGCACTGCAATTGTTATTGCTTCAAATATAGCATGTTGTCAAAAGAACTGTTGTACATCCACACATAAACCAGCGGCTAAATAACTACAGCTAAACAGATGAACTTCATTTCTTTGTCCACCAGATGACAGTATACCATGCACCATAGTAAGTAATAATTAATGACCCTTATGTCATTAATTTGTTTAATTTTAAGTAAGATAATACCGTATTCAGTAAATATCATAATATAGAGTAAAATAACACAATAGTGTCCGACAGTTTAACAGAATTACCAGCCTGAGTCGAGCCCGTCTTTTTCTCCCTTCTCCCAAATCAGATAATACTGTTTCAGCTATTAAAATAGTTCAGTTTTGTATGTAATGACAAAGTGACTATATTTAAATAAGTTTTTTCTTTCTTAAAGTAACGGCCAGCAGCAGACCGGCAGGCTGATCATAGCCTATGTTTGATCAATTTAGCCTTCTCAAATCATCACGACTTGCCTAAAATAAAATCTATAGATAGGCCTGTACTAAAACAGTTCAAGCATATATAACAATGTTTAAACGTTAAACCTAGATAAATGTGCGCTGTATCCAATAGTTTGTGTGGAGAGTCGAAGCTACAGCGCAGGACATGGAGGCACCAGCGCAATCAATTGCATTACGCCGTAATTTTTGCTCATAAACGTAAGAGTAATACATCATTCGGAACTGTAAAGGGTCTACTTTTATTTGTGCGCACTCACAATATCAACAAATCTTGGTCTCTTGGGTCTCTGTCTTGAACCCAACACGGAAGTGACTTAAACTGCAGTCCCATAGACAGTCCCATAGATGTTAAAATACCCAACTTTACAGCAGAAAAAAAAAAAAGTTTACAGCCTGGTACAAAAAGTGGTTTTGGTCTATATAGCTAATTTTGCCCTTCATGACAACTGTGTGGGGGGTGGATTTTTTTTTATAACTCATCCTTTTAAATTATATTAAGCCTTAAACTTCTGCATAATTAAGGGCGTGGCCACTTGAGTGACAGGTGGATTGCTGCTGCTGTCACCACTGTCGCGTTAGGTGGGCGTGGTTTCAGCGACCAGCTCCACCCAAGTCCCGCCTTTTTGCTCATTTTTGATTATCGAAATTCGATTAGCTTCAAAAACACGCTTCAGGAACCTACGGGTGACGTCACGGACACTACGTCCATTCTTTGTTTTTGTTTTACAGTCTATGACAACAACACGTGATTCCTAAGGAATATATTCATTTTCTGACCAGAATCATGGGCCGTTTCTCAATACCAAGTACGCAAAGTTCGGACTTGCGTCCTCGGTAGTTCGGACTTCGCAAGTTCGACTCGGGAGTTCGCACTCCTGAGGATGGAAGGACACAAGTCCGGTAATTCTACAAATGGAACAGCAGCGTACTTGATAACGTCAGTCAGCTCGCCTAAGTTATCTACACTGTATTACAATACGACGAAATACGATATTAAACACCACTGCTTCTTTTTGTTTTCATTTAAAATATTAATAGCCACAAAAATGTAAACGCATACACTCATTACAATAAAACGAAATGATATCAAACACCACTGCCTTTTCGTTTTCTTCAAAATATAAAATACAACCCTCTTTTCGTTTTCATTTTAAAAATATAAAACATTAATATACGTGGTTTAATATGTGCACATACTCTCACTATGTATAATAAAATTAAATATGACAAGCACAACTCTGCATTTTTTGTTAAATGTCAGTTTTAATGAACAATATAGCCATCATAAAAGTATAAAGTATAAGAGACTTATGTAATAGGAAATAAAGACAAAAGCAAACAATTCAGTCACCTTAAAGTAAGCGCTGTATTACGATTAATAAATAAATAATTTATGAAACATATGAGCACTGAGCGCCCGGTGATCGCATGGAGCTCACGTCTCCGAAATCGGCGAAACAAATTTTCAAATAATTTTCAAAAATCTTTATAAATAAACCGCAGATTTGAGTTTTAAACAACTACATTCTCGCCTGAAATACTCTTAGAATGACATTTCATGACACAATAACAGTAATATTTTGAAATTTTGCAAAATTTTCCCCTCCGCCATTAATGCTCGCTGATTGGTGCGAAATGCATTCCGGGATACCTGGCTGCCTCAAGTTCGCACAAGTCACTTCTTCTTCTTTTTGCGTTTAATGGCGGTTGGCAAACCAGCTTAAGGTGCATTTCCGCCACCTGGGATGGAGTGGTGAGGCCTTGATGAACGCAACTATTATATTCTAAACAAAAAAAAAAATAAAATAAATAAATAGGGGAAAAAACAAACAAACAAACTAACTAAATTCTTCTAATCAAATCAGTATCTCTCAAATATTTAATAGGAAAATCATACACCCTTAACTGTTTCTGTGCATTCTGAAATATATTCTTAACTGAAATGTCACTGATTTCCTTATCTCTTAGTTTTTCAACAAACTGCTTTCTTTGACGGTTATATGCCTCACAATGTAAGAGCACATGTTCAACTGTTTCTGTTATTCCACAGTAATTACAGCAATCTGACTCACTTTTTCCTATTATATGCAATGAATAATTAATGTTAGAGTGTCCTATATTGATCCTGGTTATAACAATATCTTCTCTTCGGTTTCCATATACCTTTCTTTCCATCCCCACTTTATGTTGAATACTAAATAGGTGTCTCCCTTTTGACTCTTTATTCCATACATTTTGCCACATACTTCCAACTGCTGTTTTAATAATACCTTTTACTTCTGTTTTACTTAAAGGAATTTCTATGTCAATCTCTTCTTTTCTCAATGCTGACCAGTTTATCTACCTCCTCATTCCCTTCTACGCCTACATGGGCAGGTATCCATAGAAACTCTACTCTTACTCCTGTTTGATTTATTCTATATAAATTATGTACAATTTCATAGAGTATATCCTGTCTAGCTGCTGATTTACCACTACTTAAACTGTTTAATACTGAGTATGAGTCTGAACAAACTACTACACTTATAGGATTAATTTCTTCCACCCACTGCATAGAATTGCCATCATTTCTGTTGTGAAAACAGATACATCATTAGATAACCTCTTAACAGCGCTATATTTAAAATAGGGTATAAATATGGCAGCTGCTGTATACCCAGAATCTGGATTTTTTTACCCATCAGTATATATTTGAATACTATTGAAATAGTTTTGTTTCAAATATTGATCCACTACTATTTCTTTAGGCATACACCTTTCCATTTTGTTTATTTCAAAATGCAACTGGAAATCTACCATTGGCATTTGGAACAGCCAAGGGGGTATTATTGGTATTGCTAATGTTGGGCTTATTTTTATATCATTAATTCCTATCTTCTTAGCATCTGCATCGGCATTCCATCCAAAACTACTATAATTTACATACTCATATTCCCAACATTTTTGTAATACCGTACATCTTTGACTGGATGGGTTTCTACATGCCCCCTAACAGAACACCAGTATGCCATCTTTAACTTAAGTCTCCGGAGGTCTAAAGGCAACTCCGCCATTTCCACCTGCATCGCTGAGACTGGCGATGTTCTAAACGCCCCACTTCCTATTCTTAGTGCTTGAGATTGAATACCACTTACTTACTTTAACATACTGTAGATATTGATGCCGAACTATATACTATGCTGCCATAATCAATCATAGGTCTAATCATTGCACAATATACTCTTTGCAATGCCTGTCGGGTTGCACCCCAATCTACCCCTGCCAAACATCTTAAAATATTTATTCCCTTTTTACATTTATTTGTTACTTTCTTAATATGTGAAGCGAAAGTTAGGACTTTTCCCAACTCCCATATCTTATTAAAAAACTCCAAAATAATGTTCAGAGATACATCTGAAAGATGTTTTATCATTTCATAACATATTTCAACTTTTCCTGGCGATGTATGTTTCACCCCGTGTAACACCTGCTTTAATTCATACATTGTAAAATCTGTATCCAATGTGCCTCCAGATGGCACTTTTCGAACCAGCACATTAGGATTCTCTTTCAAAATTTGTTCCCTTTGTACTTTCATACTTTCCAATATATTATTATTACTATGAATCTTAATGAAAGTTTCTACTAACTCCTCTGCCTTTTCTTCATTAGTCATTATATTTCTACCCTCTTTTGTTAGAACTGGAATACTTTTATACATTTGTTTCCCACCCATCTTCCTAATCATATTCCACATATCACTTATATCTATATTTACACCAATTTCATCACAGAATTGTCTCCAGTAATTTCTTTTAGTTATCCTTACTACTTTTCTTACCACTGCCTGAATTTATAAAATCATCAAAAGAATGTGATTTTTTAACATTTCTTAAAGCTCTGTTTCTGGTTTTAATTACTTCACTACATTTTTCTGTCCACCATGGTACAGCCTTTTTCATTCTTACCCCTTTACCTTTCCCTATTATCTCTTGTGCTGAACTACACAGTATCATATTTATTTTATTATTAGTATCCTCTACATCTTCAAAATTAAATTTTGTACTTATCATTTTACCTTCACATACATCCTTAAACTTATCCCAATCTGCAGCTTTAAACCTCCATCTAAGAATTTTCTTTTCTTGGCATACTTCATTTTCTATTCCTATACTACATTTTATAGTATAATGATCGCTTCCCATACTAGTATGATCTAAAACTTCCCATTCACATTGCCTAGCTAAATTATTAGACACAATAGTTCAATCTAAAACTGAATTACTTCCTCTCACTAAATCTAATCTTGTTATACTCCCATTATTTAGACACACTAGGTCACTTCAATCTAAAATTTCTTCTATCACATTCCCATTTTGGTCATTATTTGCACTTCCCCACAAAGTACTATGAGCATTAAAATCACCACACCATACTATGTTAATATTATCCTCTCCTCCAATATTTTTCAGCAAATCTTTATTTAATCTTTTACACGGATTATAAAAATTAATAAATCTTATATTCTGATTAGCATTTCTTACATCAGTCACTACTGATTCATATTCCTCATTCACTTTAACCTCCCTATATGCTACTCATAATTTAATGAATGTTATTACTCCTCCTCCATTTCCTTCTGTCCTATCTTTGCTTACTGCTTCATATCCTTGAACCACAAAATTTAAATTAGGCTTTAACCACGATTCTTGTACACATATTATTTGAGGTTTAACCTTAAAATCATCTATCCATTTTTTTAATTCTTGTCCATTTGATATTAAACTTCTTGCATTCCACTGCAAGATTAAAAATACCATTATGAACCTCCACATACTATCTGGGGGTTAGTAGCATGCATTTTCAGTTTTTCATTTATCTGTTCTACTATTATTCCTTCTACATTTAGATACTTTTCTGCCGCTCTTAAGATTATTCTTGTTCTTTCAGTTCTACTCCCAGTCTGTGCCGAGCAGTTAACTACTTCTACGATGAACGTGACAAATGCCAATTTATCAGTCATGAACTTACTTTCATTTTCTTTTCCCTGATTCGGACGCTCACTTCTCCTTCTCGAATATGCAACTGTTTCTACTGCTGCTTCCTTTTTTCCTCTCATCTGAACTATCTTGATTGCCTCCGCTTATGTTACTCCTTCTGTTATCTTAACATTTTGAACCTTCACCGCATTTTTCCTGATCTGACAATCTCCATACCCCGCACTATGTTCTCCCCCGCAATTGCAGCATTTAGGTTTCACACCTTCCTCACATTTTCCATATTCATGATCCCCCCCACATTTAGCACAGCGTTGCTTCCCTCTGCAAACTATAGCCACATGTCCATATTTTTGGCACTTAAAACACCTTAGTGGGGGTGGAATGTAAGGTCGAACTACATAGAGTATTTTTAGTATTTTTGGGATTTATGAGCTTTCCGGCAATTTTTCCTCATCAAAATGTAACATTTCAGAAAGACTGTCCATCCTCTCTTTGTCTCGAGTATATTTCAGCCTCCTCGCATCTATTACTTTTGCTCCTGAAATGCTTGTCTTAATCGTATCTACTGATACATTCGTTGGTATTCCAGTGATAACTCCTCTCATCCATTTCTTTTCTCCCAAAACCTGACTAGATACCTTTTGCCCTAATATAGTCTTAATCCCAAGAGCAGCCTTTTGTTGTTTACTGTCTTTGCAGAATATTATCATTTTTCCATCTCGCAACATCTTAGCACTTTCAATATTCCCTACCATTTCCTTCAGTGACTTAGTCAATTTCAAAGGTTTCAAATTACTTGCTTCTTCCGACATAAACTTCACCAGTACCTTAAACTCATCCTTTCTTGTTCTTAGCTGATGACATTCTCTCTCACTTTCTGTTCCTGATGTTTGGCTCCACTCTTTTCTTCTCTTCCGCTTATCTACTAAAGTCCACTTACTACTTCTGTTCCTTTCATTTCCCCCGCCATCTATGTCCTCCAAATCCAGATCATTTCCGGACTCTACTCTACTCCACTTCCGTCCATCTTGGCCTCAGTCACAACCCAGTGTTGCCAACTCCCCGGATGCATCCTTGATAAAGGGGGCGGAGCAAGAACACATCCGGGGATTTGAACTGTACTTGGCTCGATGTGAACTTTGAATTGGAACAGTACTTGGGCGACGACTGATGACGTTTCACAAGTCCACAAGAACACAAGTACAGACAAGAACGCATATTGAGAAACGTGAGACTAATGGAATCTCTAAACCGGAAAGAAGTATGTATGTAACGGAAATGCTGGTGTGAGCCGTCAAGACGCGTACTGTCAGACATATTCCGGTTTACCAGAAACAGATTAGAGTGCTGCCGCAGCTAGAGTCGTTATCACTGATAAAACAACGATGTCTGGGTCTGAAATATAACGCAAAGTAACGTTAGCTACTGTTTGTGTTTCCGTTGGATTAGTGTAATATCGTGCGTCAGACTATGAAACGTAACTTCCGTGTTTGCACCCGTAAGTCCAGACCCGGAAACATGTCTAATAAAAGACAAATATGTCAAAAAACAAGAATGGGTCGGTCAGAGAGCGGGCATATTCATGTCCTTTCAAAGAAACCCAGATTAGACGCAGTAAGTTGCTTATGGTCATAATCAAACTGGCCCAGACATTTAACGTAGAAATAGACTTTCTATGGAGCTAGAAAGTCCATCTTAAGATAATAGATGTGAAGGGGGTAAAAAAAAAAAAAAACAGCTGAAACCAGCCTAAGATTGGCTGGTTTAAGGTGGTCTCCTAGCCTGGTCATAGCTGGTTTGCAGGCTGGTTTTAAAGGGGTTTTGATCACTTATTTAGCTGGTCAGGCTGGGAGACCACCTTAAACCAGCCAACTATGCTGGATTTAGCTATATTTATTATTTTTATTTTATTCTGCAGAACGTGGTAGCTGGTTTCTATAGGTTCAAGCTGGTAGACCAGCAATAAACCAGTTACCAGCTGGTAATTCCAGTTTAATCAAATGTTTAAATAATTAAATGTTTTTTTTTTTAGGAAGAATGTAGTTGACAACTAGATAAAAATTAACAACCATGTTCCATTGCTGGATTTTCCAACAGGATTAGAACTGAAAGGTAATCGTTCTTTCTCTGTCAGTGCTCAAGTCTGCAGGCAGATGTTCCTCTAGCTGTGGTTGAGGAGATCCTCCTGAATCTGCCTGCTCATCAGGTGGTGCGAGTCTGTCGTCTGGTGTGTCATGAGTGGAAGGAGCTGGTGGACAGTGCTGCACACTGGAGAGTGCGCTGTCGGAGAGAGGGGATCCAGCCACGTGATGCTTCCAGACCACCAGATGACTGGCGCTTGTTTTACTTCTTAACTAAGAAACGACGTAACTTGCTCAAGAATCCCAGAGCAGAAGGTGATTCTTATCAATATCTCTGATATACTATTGTAGTTTTTATAAATATTTTGAATGAATTTTTATTTTTATATTTACTGCTTTTATTTTAGTTGAAGTTGTACTAATTTTGTTCTGTGTTTTTGTCATTATTAGAAGTTTTTCTGATGTCTGTACAGTTTTTATTAAGTATGTCAGTTTTAGTTTATTTTAGTACTAAATGAAAATGAGAAAGGTTGCCATTGCAAGTAGTTGAAATAAAATGTTTTTTTTTAAATATATATTATATTTTATTTCAGTTAATGTTTGTTATATATCAAGTAATGATTTTTTTTATGGTTTAAATTTTAGGGTTAGTTAATAATAACCCTGATTTACATAAATACGTTTGAACAATAAGTGTCTTCAGAAAGAGCTTTATTTGCCAAGTGTGTTTAAACACACAAGGAATTTGTCTTGGTGTCAGGAGTACAGAAAGTACAAACATAGTGCAGACATATAATTTAAGGTAATGTCTTTATTAACGTGGGAATTTTTGTTTTAGTTAACATCTCTTCTCTGATGTTCTTATTAGATAAACTTCAAGGATGGAAGATTGTAGAGAATGGAGGTGACCGCTGGGTGGCAGAGGAAAATAGGAAACCATTTCCAGATGAGACAGTCACAAAATGTTTTGTAACATCTTATTGGTGCATTTGATATTTTAAATCTTATAAGAACGTTTTGAGCTTATTTATTAGCTCAGTTATTAGGTCAATAGATGATTATCAATCAATCAGCAAGCCAATCCACTCATGAATCACCAATAAACTTTGTCCTCAGGTTATGTTTGAAGCAACAACTTATTAATTTGAAGAAAGAAGGCTACAGTGATGCTTTCATGGATCAACTACAACCTCATATCAAAATAACAGACTGGTGAGCATTCACTCAAACTCATTTCATGCTTCTGTATCTTAGGAGGGGAATTTCATTCTTTTGGTGATGAATTTAATACATTTTCTGTGAATGAGCCTTCCATCTAGGTCATCATATTCAGATTTAAATTTTTATGTTATTGCTATAGTTTTATTATAATTATTATTATTGCAAGAATCTGCATAAATTGTAACTTTGTTAAAAAAAAATCCAAACATGTCCAAAACCTCTTTGGAACATAAAGAATATTTTGAAAACCGTCTTGTTTTTGGACTGTGCTCCAGTGTCATTTGGACCCTGTTGACTTTCAGAACATATTCTTTTGTGTTCCACAGTTACGATGACAGAATTTTCATTTTTGGATGAACTGTCCCTTTAAATGCAGTACTAGTGTTACTTACAAAACAGGTTCTAATATGAAAGCACATTTAAGTAATGCCTTCTCTGCAGGTATGCACCACGCTTTGATTGCGGGTGTCATTATGAGATCGGTGTAGAGTTGCTTGATCAGAGGAAAAAACCTATCTGTACTTTTCAGCCTGAGAAAGTTTTTTTTGAACAGTGGAATGATGAGCTGTGGTGTCAAGTGAGTAGCATTATACTGACAGTCAAGTTATTCCCCTACAATCAAACTAACAGTCTAGGCTTCATTGTCTCTTTATTTGTTCTGCTTTATTTCAGATGACCCATGTCTTTAAGAATTATGGACCTGGGGTTCGGTTTATCCGTTTCACTCATGGTGGGAAGGATACACAGTTTTGGGCAGGCTGGTATGGGATACGGGTCACTAACAGTAGTGTGGAGATCTGTCCAGCTGAAGAGAGATAGTGTTTATATATATATATATATATATATATTAGTCTGCAACTAAATACAGGCATACACATGCACTTTTAGAAATGATTTCACTTAATAGAATAATCAGTTTACATAAGTGCAATAAATGATTCCAAATTACTGCATGTGAGTGATGGTATGTTCAACACTGAAGCTTTGAAACGTAATTAAAAAACGAAGCTTAAAGGTTTGGTGCTTGGTTAAAAGAGAGAAGTATTAAAAGAGACCTATTATTGTACACTTGAGGACTTTGTTTAAGCAGAACCAGTACAGATAACATCATACCTGCAGCAAATAATCCAGAGGTTTATGGTTTCCTACTGACTTCGAGGTGCAGTTCATTTTAATGTGTTGCAGTAAGATTACATGTTTAAAGTATTTGATAAGATGAGTTATTGTATATCCTTTTTTCATTTATCTGCTATAGCCTACAAATTTTGCATTTGTAACAGTTGTAAATGAATGTAAGAAATGTATACAGTGGAAAGGAAATGAATGAAACTGTAAGGGCTTTTGCGATCTTTGCAAATGTTTCCAATCATTGAAGCCATAATAAAAAAATACCATATTTACAGAAGTGCATGTGATGTGTTTCGTTTATTCTGCAGCCAGAAGTGTGATAACATTGTACCTCCACGAAGAGACTTCTATATAAGAGCTCACCTCTGCAGACTTCACTCCAAAACATATCTATTCATTTTACTAATTGATTTTAACGATATACATGGATAAAATGTGTATAGAAAAAAAAAAAAAAAAGAAAATAAAGAGCAAGAATTCTTCAGCAAATTATACTTTACAAACAAATCAAACAGCTGTGTTTACTGCTTATCAAAATGATTTTAATTCATTTCCAAACATTATTACAATGTGATTTCAGAAACCTATTTTTTTAATAAAATGAAGTAATATTTTTCGGAAAGCGATAGTCTTTCATATTTGTTCACATTATATCTTCAACTGAGAGAGAGAAAGGTAATTCGGTTTATCAAATGGATCTTCTCAAAACAGGTAATAGTAACTCGTCTTGTGTGTGATTTTCTCATAACACTTCTCTTGCTGCACTCATATTGCATTGGTCAGAGTGCAAATATGGGCGGGGCCACGTCGCTTCCGGTAACAGTACTTTCGGTTTGGGATCCCGGTAAACATGTGATTATCAATGCTTAGAAGAACGTATTATGGCATATAATTAATGCGATGGTAGCTACCATTATTTGTGTTTCAGGTTTTTACTGCAACATCGTCAGACTATGAGACATAACTTCCGTGTTTCCACACGCAGGTCCAGACGTGCTAAAGTGACTTAACGTTATATCAATCAAATGCCATATCAAAAACAAGGATGGGTCAGTCAGAGAGCGCACACCTTCATGTTGCGTCGATGGACTTTAAACTAAAACCAGACTCAGTAAGTTGTCGAGCTCTTGCATGGCTTCAGTTAACTTATAGCCATAAAATTATGCCATGGTCTGTCTGAATACTGGATTCTGATTGGCTGGCAGGTGTTGATTAAATTCGTTGAACTGCACAGGTAGTTCCACGTCAGTTTAATCACGTTCTATATTAATACGCTTCCTATAAACATTGGTAACCATAGTAACATACAGTTACAGTTAAATAGTAATACAGACGAAAATAACCGTCATTTTTATCCTTCCGGTCAAATATTGCAGCGCAAATATTATTAACATCTTTAATATGTGAATGCTGGCAAATGACCATGGCATAAGTACGTGACAAGTACGGGATAATCAACGGCTAGCTGTGCATTAAACGATTTGATTGCACTTCGCGGAGGCAACCGCTGCGCGTCGGGTGGTTCTTCGCCTCCACGTCCTGCATTCAAATCGTTTAATGCACAGCTAGCCGTTGATTATCCCTTACTTGTCATAGAATTAGCATGAAATTAAATGCTAGTTGAAATGGACTGACTTGTCTTGTGATTGGTAGATCATCTTGGAGCAGCAATCTACCAGATGGTCATACCATATTAAAATGGTCAGGGTGGAACATGGTAGCTGATGACCAGCTAAGAACCTGCAACCATGGGCGAATTCCAAACGGCTTTTTTGCGGCCTTGAAGGGCACTTCGGGAAGGGGACGCCATGTGTAGGGACGTTCCAATCGAAAGTGAGCAACTGATTCCCTTCACGAAGGGCCCTTCCAGAAGTCCGTTAGTGAAGGGAGCATGCGATGGTCACTTCACGGAAGTGATTTCCGTTTGTGATCATGTGATCTTCACTTAGGAGATCTTGCGATGCATTTTAAAGCAAAGTTGAGGTTTATTTTGACTTTACATACCAAGGGAGTTCCAAACGCTTATACGAGACAGTAATGCCCTACACCCTTTAAAGAACACACTTCAAGGGCTCTGCCCTTCGAAGGGAGTAGGGCATAGGGATGCTCACTTCTGTTTGGAATTCGCCCCATGTTCCACAGCTGGATTAGAACTGAATCTTTCTTCCTTGGTCAGTGCTCAGGTCTGCAGGCAGATGTTCCTCTAGCTGTGGTTGAGGAGATCCTCCTGAATCTGCCTGCTCATCAGGTGGTGCGAGTCTGTCGTCTGGTGTGTCATGAGTGGAAGGAGCTGGTGGACAGTGCTGCACACTGGAGAGTGCGCTGTCGGAGAGAGGGGATCCAGCCATGTGATGCTTCCAGACCACCAGATGACTGGCGCTTGTTTTACTTCTTAACTAAGAAACGACGTAACTTGCTCAAGAATCCCAGAGCAGAAGGTGAGCCACAAAATTGAAAATGTGTAATATTTTAAAGAAGCAGTACACTTCATATTCTGGACTGCATTTCCCAGAAGCATCGCCAACCTAAGTTGATCATTGAAGCCATTGGTGGCTTTTGGGAATCACAGTGGTAGAATTTTTTAGAACATTTTATTTTTCGTCTTCACATGTTCTACTATACTATTTTCCAGACTTTTAAAAGACATTTAAAGAAATAGTTACCCCAAAATAAAAACGTTAAACTTTCATAAATCTCAAAATGAATACCAATTTTTTTATACTGTGCATTTTAATATATAAAAGTTTTTGGTTTGACCTTTTTTTTAAAACTTGGTTTAAGCACAGTGACCATCATGTTTATTGGCCCACAGCTAATTTGGTTACAGGGATGTTTACACAAACCTCAATATCTTAGTTTAGGATTGTAATTCATTAGTACAAAAACAGATCTTTACAGCACATAATAAGAAAAAATACAGAAAAAGGTGTGAGAAAGTGCCATTTTTATAAAAACTTCCCTCAATTTTCCCTCAAGTTGATTAATTCTGGTGGGGGACCAAACTGGAAGCTGAAATTTTCACAGATACATTTCCTCTATGATAGCATTCTGCTGTAAAAATTAAGAGTATGAGATTATGCTGGTTACAGACCTAGAGCTAGTAGAAATCTGGGGGAAAGCCTACAGTACTGTACTGTTAGATAGGAATGTAATATGAACACAACAAATAATAAAAATGAACAGTATTTTACAGTAATTATGGAGGTGATTGACCGACACACCATAGCTTTTGTTTGTTAATGAGATCTGAAACAGTGGCTTTAAAGCAGGGGGCTAGAGAGGGACCACTAGGGGGCCTCTGCAAACATCCAAATGTTAAGAAACTGCACTTTTTCCACACTTTCTCACTCCCATTAAAAAAAAAAAAAAAAACTGAAATGTTCTGCATGCATGCTATACTTATTTATGACTGAGACTCAAATCCTTCCCATTGTAAATTGACACTAAATGTTGAACCTTGAGCAATATTGATCAACAATTTGCAAATGTTGTGGGCCATGATGGCCACTGTGGTTAAACCACATAAAATAAAATGAAATAAAAATACTGGTATTGCAATAACAATACACAGAGGTAATGGTCAAGCAGCGTTCATTGGACCACTTGAAGTGAAATTACCCTAAATTCACTCAGTATTTAAATGATTAATTTTAACACTATTCGTTTGCCACCTTATTCCCTTCTGAAAATGTAATGCCAGTGTCACTTGCTCCATTTATATTATGTGCTCCTCTCTGCTGGTCTGATTAGAGGAGTTCAGTGGATGGAATATTGTACAGAATGGTGGTGACTGCTGGACAGTAGAAGATAATTCGGTAGAAATCCCAAATTGCACAGTCTCAAAATACTTTGTCACTTCATACTGGTAAGTTTGATACAACCTATTCTTCAGTTGATAAGTCAAACCTAAAATAAATGTATTAAACCAAAGAGATAATAGCTGAGGCCTTCTTTGTCAACCATAAACTTTGTCCTCAGGTTATGTTTAAAGCAACAGCTGATTGATTTGAGGAAAGAAGGCTATAGCGCTGCTTTCATGGATCAACTGCAACCTCATATCAAAATATCAGACTGGTGAGTGTTCACTCAAACTCTGATTTCATGATACAGTATCAGTGGTTAATATATCATGCCAGTTAATAAAGTTTAATTTGAGAATGTTTTGTGTGGTGCAGGTACGCACCACGCTGCGATTGTGGAAGTGTCTATCAGATCTGTGTGGAGCTGCTTGATCAGAAGAAGAGACCCATCAGTACCTTTGACCCTGAACCAGTTTTCTTTCCACAGTGGAATGATCAGAAGTGGTGTGAAGTGAGTAGAAGAAAAGAAAATGATCAATCAAACTTCATAAAATAACTGTGTCATTCTCACCATATATATATTTTTTATTAATTTCAGATGACGCATGTCTTTAAGAATTATGGACCTGGGGTTCGGTTTATCCGTTTCACTCATGGTGGGAAGGATACACAGTTTTGGGCAGGCTGGTATGGGATACGGGTCACTAACAGTAGTGTGGAGATCTGTCCAGCTGAAGAGAGATAGTGTTTTACTGTCTGAATTTGTTCTGCTATGAGAAACGCTGCTATATGTAACTGAACTTAAGTCTCAGTGTTGCATGCGATTTGAAGTCTCTATCATGATCATTCTGTATTTGTATTTATTTTTGGACTACATATAAACAGCTAAAACTTGATTTATATTTAAAAAGGCCTCTTGGCCCTCCTTTCTTATTTATCAATGCCTTATTATCGCTCAAACATTGTGTTACACTGAGAAGGGATAGTTCTCCCAAAAATAAAAATTCTGTCATTAATTACCGTTACTGACAATAAAATGTGGCGTTACAATATTATATTATTAGAATTTAATTTTTCAGTTCATCTGAATGGATGCGCAGTGCAGCTGTATTTGATGTACCATAAACTCTAGTGTGAAGGCGCACGGCTCGCCGTCGCTTTCTCTCACATACACGCGCGCAAAGAAACATACAGAGCAAGAGAGTCTTTCATAACATACAGAATTGACGCGCTACATGTAAACGACATTCTTTCTTGTATTTTCCTGTCAAAATAACGGAGTTCCTTTGGAATCCTTCAGCTTTTAAGAACTGCCGGGTTCTGTGGTAGTGGGCGGAACTAATGCGCAAACGACAATCTCATTGGCTGGCGCTCACCTATTATCGTCCCTGTTTTGATTTCAGCAAATCAATTCGAGCGAACGCAGAGAGCGTGATTAATATTCATGAACCCAGCAGCTCATTAATCCTTAGTACGTTTTATATTGATGACAAATATGCATTCATACTTGGTTATTCTAATTACTAAAGTTCTATCATCATATAATATTAAATTATCATAATATTATATTATAATGCTTGACTGACTGATACTAAGTGTCAGTAGATAAATAGTGTAGATTAATGTACAATGTTTTATAATAATAATTTATTCTTTTTGTCCAATGTCTATTTCATTAATTTAACATACCGGTATTTAATATTGGGGGCATCCAAAGTTATTTGACATTTGAACATTTTTTAAAAAAAGTAACGCAATAGTTACTTTCCCTGGTAATTAGTTACTTTTATAATGATGTTACTTTTATAATGATGTAACTCAGTTACTATTTGTGAGCAGTAACTAGTAACTATAACTAATTACCTTTTTAAAGTAATGTGCCCAACACTGATAAGGAGGGCCATCATTAAGAACTTCAGACATGTTCCCCTAACATGACTTTATCTCTATCCACATTGTCATCGTTTTTGAATGCTTATTTTAATATGTTCAAATGCATATATGCAACTGCTACTGTTTGAAAGTATTGCTTAAAACTAAAGTATTGGGGGAGTGAGCTAAAATGTAGCAGTGGGAAAGACGTATCGGCCCCCTTAATTAATTTTCATCATGTGACCAAATATTTAAAAAGAGCCAATCTTATACAACTGCACATGTTAGAGAAATAACATTAGAAAAAGTGATTTTGATCATTTATTCACTCTTTATCTTAGTCTAAAAATGTATACACTTGGGTATTTAAAACGGTATAGGCTATATTTTTTGGCAAAGTGGCAATGTATATTGTTTTCACCACATTGAAATAATATAGATATTTTTAAAGGAAGATTTTTATTTAAAACTCAAATCTCTCAGATATTCCCCAGTGACTCAACTTGACATAACACAACTTACCCCTAATGTGGGACAAGACATATTCACATGGCTCTGTAAAGTCTTCTAAATTAAGCTGATGACAGACATCCAGACATAAATTACAGTATTTACTTCAAAATTTTCCTTCCTTATTAGACAAATTAAATAAAAAAGTGGCACAGCTTAACCCACTCTACCCTACCATATATGAATATCTTTGTTGTGAAGCGTCATTAAAGTCTTCAAGGCACTATAGTAAAATTTGCACATATATCATCTCATTATGTGATATGAGTACCAAGGTAAAAGATAGGGGGAAAAAACCTGTTGAGTAAAAGCTACTGTTACTTTCCTGATAAAAACCTGTACAAAAATAAAACAATCCTATTAATTTACACCCAGATTTGTCTTCTGTCCAATTCATAAAGCCACACATTTGCATGTCTTCTGGGATCCTGGAGGCTCTAGAGCTGCTAATATCGCCTCATCAAATACGTTCTTGAGTCCTTTCTGTAACAAAGGGGAAAAAAGTGAATTGCTTTGTTATACAAATAAAGAAAAACATTTAAAACTTGGCTTTATAAACCGAGCACAGTGACAAGCATACCCACCTGCGTTAGAGCAGAGCATTCAACATATTTCACAGCCTTTAAGTCTCTGGCTAGTTTTTCAGCTGTCTCTGGTTTGATTGGCTTTTGTTTGTTTTTTGAAAGCCTTGCAATAGTTACAGGATCATCTCGAAGGTCAATCTGAGTTCCAACCAGCAGAAAGGGGGTTTTCGGAGAGTGATAAGTTATCTCAGGCACCCACTGCATTACAAAAGAACTGTTGTTAGCAACAAACACGTTATTCCACATGACTGACAGATCATTGAAAGACTCACCTTTTGTTTGACATTTTCAAAGGAGGACAGAGAAACTACAGAGAAACAAACTAGGAAGACGTCTGTTTGGGGATAGTATAAGGGTCGTAATTGATCCTGACCTACAAAATATTGAAATATATTTAGATGTGTCAGGATCAGTTCGTGCCAAATGTTGAGACGCATTTAAATAAGTTGACAATGCTTCACGGATAGTATTATCATACCTGCAGCATCAAATAATCTAATGGTATACGGTTCACCATCAACCATTACAGTCACAGCTTGGTTATCAAACACCTGAGAGGAAAAAGAAAAGTAAAACATGACAAAGCAATTGAATTGACACTACCCTGATGAATTTCACACATTCGATGTGTTGCAAGTGATGGGATTTCTGGGATGGGGTAACTGTCTATTCAGCAGTTATCACTGATAATAGGCACATGGGTTGTATTTTTTTCTTTTCTTTCTTAAGCCAGTCAAGATAAACATACCAAAGAGAGCAATACTATTGCATGCATAAATGTAAAAAATCCTTACTGTTGGTTCTGATGGGAACTTGTTTGTAAATGAAGCCAAAAGGCAGGTTTTACCCACGGCTCCATCTCCAACTACCACACATTTAATTGTGGACATTGCTGTTGTCACAAGTTGTTTTCCAGCATCTGGCATCAAAGTATCTGTAATTATTAATAAATACTATTCAGTTTTCAGTGGGGATTAGGCAGCATACATGCAAAGAATACCTCAGGGAGATCAAAGATCGAATCAGTTTTCAACATGGATTTGTGTTACCTATAAAATACTTAAAGGTAAACATCTTGTAAATTGCTTAAGCTACACAATGCTTTTCGTGTACACAAGTTCTACTAAGATGGAAATTAATTTATGTATTTGGCAGATAGGTCATTTTCAAAATATGGTGACAAACATGACTTTTCCAAACACACACACGTATACAAAAATGAACTAAATCCCTGAAAAATATTTCCCCAAGGGTCACAGGCTTAAAATCCTGTTTAATTTATTTTGAGATCCTGGGGTCATAATCTTAGAAAATAAATATTTTATGAGAAGTCACTTTTTGTGAAATAAATAATACAAATAACCTAAACAAAAGAAAACAATTCGTATTGTCCTTATGATTAGTAACAATTCCACGATGTTGTTAAATACTTACCATCAGTTTTTATTATAAAATATTGGTCTTAATTCAAAACTTCTGTAACATTTTATTTATGTCGAGAGGTCAACATTTTTGATAATGACACACGTTACGGGATGAAATGTATACAAAAGCATGATTTCTAAATGAAATGCCTTCATAAGAACTCTTAAAGCATAGCACAGCACAACAAGTGTTCAGATTGTGTTGACTGACCGAATTTTGACATTAAGATAGATACCTAGTTTCTTAACAACCTAAACGGGTCTACTTTTAACTATGTAAACGGTTCACAAATACAACTACTTTTAACGTGTACTCTAAACATCGTAAATTTACAACGGGTAAGAATTTGCCATGGCTGTGGCTGTCCATCCAGAACACGCTTCTACCAATCACATATCAAAATAAAAGTCCTCATTCAAAGCCCCAGTAAAGACTCTCAAATACCCTCGAAATAAGCTAATTTTTTATTGAAAATAAAAACCAAAATATTATTAAAACCATGGTGATTGCAATAAACACAATTAACAGCCCTGTAAGAATAACTTCTGAGCCAAAATGCTGCAGATATTTAAACTGTGGAGTTAAAAAAAAAACGTTCCTTGGTGACCGCTATTTTTATTCTCCTATCTAACATTTGATACAAATAGACACTTCACTTATTTTAAATAAGTACTAAACTAACCAGGGAGCTTAAACAAACAAAAAACAAACAACAAATTAAATTAAAAAGCCTGAATTAATAAACTCTTCATTTCAGTCACTGGTCAACATTAATATTTAGTTCTTAAATCAAAACAAAGCTAAACAGGATTTATTATCTTGGCACTTCACAGAGCACTACACACATTTACCAGGTTTCTAAATTTTAGTTAAAACAATGAAAAGTGACAAACTGTTGTGTCCCTGAGTCTTTTTACTCATAAAGAAAAAGATTAGAAATGCACAATAAACTTCAGTTCATTTCAAGGGGACCTAGTCACAAGCAAAGTAATCCTTCAGAGGTGCTAGAAGGTGTCTTATGACAGGGATGCTCCAGGACTTCCCCAATGCTCTCTGCCTCTGCATACGCCCCAAATTTTTCACATCTGTGTAATGCTTCGGAAATCCAAATATTCTGACAAAGACAAGTGTGAGAGTCAGCATAAATCAAACATAATTGGGAATGAATTTGATGAGACATAAAGCTGAAATAGCAGAAGTAGTAAAAGTTACTTCTCCAATTCAGTGATCCACAGACTATCAGCTTCCCCATTCATAATGATGGGGTAATGCCGGTCATCAGTGCCCGGCTTTAGTATGTTTGGCCGTGTGGTGATGGTGCGAATTTTTTCATACTGCAAAATGGTAAAATTACATGGCGTCAACACTCACAATCAAATGTAATGATGCCATTGAAATTATAATGTACTGCATATCTTTGGTTAGAAGCTCATGAGAAAACCTTTGCAGTGCGGCCAGGGTCCAGACATTCCTGAAGACTCAGTTTGTCTTTCTGAGATGCTACAATTGGTCTGGTCAAAACAGAATAAAACAAGATCATAAAATCACATTTAATTAATTTACATGGTTGAATGCCTTAAGTCAGTGTGATAGTCATATGAAATGACTAACGCACCTGTTCATGCCAGGTATGTTCCCCCAGAAGTATCTTGCTCTGCGAGCTGGACTCACTTTCACAGCATCAATGAGCACAGGGTTACACTAAAAACAAACCAAACACACTTACTACACCATGAGACTAAACATTCTTTTAAAATCTGATCCCAAGTTTCAAGAAAAATCTCATAGACTTAACATACAAGCTTTTTAAATTTATAAGAATTGCTGAGAGCCTTTAGCAAACCTCTATCCGACATACTAAAGAAGAAAACTTACTTCCAGAAAGCGGCAAATGTCAGCTTTAACCTTGTTTTCCATTAACACCACGTTCTCAAACAGCCAGAAGAACGGCCGTGGGTCATCCTCCTTAGGCTTCAAAATATTCAGAAGCCGATAATATTCGAAAAACAGCCGCCCTGTACCCTCTGCAGAGAGTAAAGAGGATTTCAGATGCAACAAATTGTGTTATCTGTTTTAACATGAGATCAAGAGTTGAGTCTGCTCAGTAGTTCAACAAAATCCCTACATTTGACGTGTGAACCATGTGTTCATTTTGATTATTCAAATTTTTGCTTATGCAGCTCCATAAAGACAAGGTTTGCCAACCTTTTTGCCAATAAAGACAGGCAATCAGATTATACTTTGCCAGATCAAGAAAGTGCTTATTATTTTTTGTGGAACATGCATCAGATGTGTCTTACCAAACAAGCCCTTTCTGTTGGGATTGGCCGTGCACAGGTCATTACAAGGACTCCCTCCAATGAGAAGATCAAACGGGCCCCATTTGTCAATCTGAACAAAGACAGAGAATAAACTCAATGAGAGTGAGTCGTCGTCTTCAGATGTGCACAGAGATTTTATTACTTAATAACAGAAAACAAACAAGAGGATGAAAAAATGATTTTGTAATCGTACATGCTTTTTCGTAATGTTCTTAACATCATTCACATAAGTGATTTTTCCTTCATGGTTAACCATAGAAATTGTAACAGACTCTTCATCAACTTCTGAGGCCACATATTTTTCCACTTTAAAGCCAAGATCCCTCAGAACAAGGTATCCTGAAACATAAAAATGTATGTAAATAAGCCACATAACCAGTACAAGAACAGACTATAATAAGTGTATATTACACTACAAGTGGTTGAGTAATTCGTCAAGTTTTACCTGTGGCTATACCATCAAATAAGGAAAGCACTCTGATTGGACGTCGCTGGTTAGCAGGGATTGATGGGTAAACTCGATGGGGCTCCTGAGGAGGACAAATGTCAGTGGAGGAACCAATACAAATACAAATCAGAAAGATCATTCAACATTTTTATAAGATGATGAACTATATAAAACAAACACTAACAAACTCCATGGCGCTGTTGTTGGCAAAGAATTCCTGCACACGGATGCTCCAGTCATGCCTGGGCTTCAAAGCTCCAGAGCTGCTCTCAGGTGCACACAGGTAACACGTCCATGGGTCCACATTTTTCAGCCGGTTAAATGTCCCCTCACCCACTAGGATATCCAGACAGTCCACACAGTAGCAGCTAGAGAATGAGACCAAATTAGATTGGGGTCAAAACTTGTGAAAATAATTACACTTTGTGTATTTCTAATTTTATATTTTTCCCTTGCAAATTTTATTATCGATTGAGTCCAATTTGCAGTTAACCTGCATCACAGCACCATTTAACATGCATAAACATGATTAAATTTACTTATCTGATTGGAGTCAGAGAAATAGTGCAGAATCTCAAATGTATAATGATTCTTTGTTTTAAAACCTAAAACAAGTCCTTTTTAATTTTGTAGACTGTTTTGTGATCAACAAACAAACTCACCGACAACAACTGCCATGGCCGCACAGAATGACCTCCATACCAGAACAGCAAACGGTGCAGTACGACTGATAGCCATCTTCATCATACCTGTACAATGTCTCTGTCAAATTAAACTGACAAACAAACAAACAAACAAAGCTTTGTCAGAGATCTAAGAAAAATTAATTGGAAAAACTGTAAAGCTTAGTTGTGGTCCCACTTCACTTGTTTATTACCTATGTAATGCTGTTCACATCAGAATCAGAATCATACACCCATTTGCCTGTTTGTTAACTCTTAATTCATGCACATAAGCATTAGTTGGACTAGCTTTTTGAGCTAAAGTAGTGAACTTTATGATTCAGGCAGTAGCTGTTCTCACACCAAAAAGCTTGCTGAGGGAACTGACTTGCCTTAAAAGGGATTTTAGTTTTATGCAGAGTGCTGGGTATGGTTTTATACAGATGATTTTATACAACTGTTACTAGCTGAAAGAACCAAACCATTTAAAAAAAGAGCAGGTGTCTGTCAGTAAGAAACTTGACAATCCTAATTTCACTGACTGGATCACTGAAAACTACAACAGTGCAATTTCACTGTACCTTGCATTTTAAGCACAGGCTGCCTTCGAAGAGTGGGTGGATGATGTTAACGAATGTACTCCCACATGATAAGCAGAACTCTGAAAGTGAGAAGAAATTATATTATGATGAACTTCACTCATTATCAATAGATACTGCAATGTTTATGAAAAAGCTTCTTACTTTGAATGTCTATCTCGTTTTCCAGAAATCTATGCACCATTTCATCTGTGAAAACATTCAAATAAACACCAGGTTAACTGATGTTTTTGTTGTTGTTTTTTTA
Organism: Onychostoma macrolepis; assembly: GCF_012432095.1. Classification (NCBI taxonomy): domain Eukaryota; kingdom Metazoa; phylum Chordata; class Actinopteri; order Cypriniformes; family Cyprinidae; genus Onychostoma; species Onychostoma macrolepis. The sequence continues at coordinate 19,519,949 of NC_081177.1, read as the reverse complement.
AGTTTACATAATGCTTTAATAAATATCAATGGTGCACATACATCTTTTTTGGCTGTTCTGTCTGGACTCAACCTGCATACTTTCGTAGTGAGTTAGACGGTTATTCCTGTAAGTATATTTCTGTTCTCGACAAGTCCTTACAGTCTGCGAGGATCTCCGATTCCATTTTGGATGCATGAATTTTCTGTAAACATGTGTTTTCCCAAGGTTTATCGAACCTTTGTGCAGGTCTAGAGATTCAGGGAGCTTATTCAGAGATACAGTTAATTTAAATAATTTTTCTCGATGGTCTTTGTAGTTTGGAGAGGATCCAACATTCCCATTCACTGATCGTGGCATAAAAGGCTGTTCTAAGGAAGGAAAAAAGATGAACACAGTAAATACACAACAAATTTGAAGTATAATACTACAGTCCTCACACTAAAACAGTGCATAAAAGAGTGTCTTTCAGTGCTAATCTGTTGCATACCATTGTATTCTGAATGAGGTCGAAGTCCATCTGGACCTGATGGCTTAAAACCTCCAAAGGCCCAGTCCAACATGACTCTAATCAACTCATCCAAAGAGTCCGTCTCAGGAGAAAAAAACATTCTACTGCGTCTGGAAGCCACCTAGACCATAACATGTATAAACCATTTCTTACATGTCTACAAGTGTTTGTGTGTGTCTTCACATACTTGCATGGACAATTATTAGGTCTTAGCAGTTTTAGGAACAGAAATCAAGATTTTTTAAAGAGTAAACAAAAATGTTATATCTGAAATTACAGCAAAATGCTGGGACTGCTTCCAAGAACTGGTTTTCCAGACTGTAACACTGTCACACTAAACTGCACCAAGGTAAATGGATCTTAGAGCACTAAAAACAATGGTACTAGCAAAATACAATTTGCTTTACCTGCAGAGAATTGAAGATTGCATCTTTATATGTCGCTACTGTAGCGAAGGAATTCGAACAGAAGCACTTGGCAAAGGAAAAAAAGGGCAGGAGATCATCTACTTGGATCTACAACAGAAAAATATTCATCACATGATCTTTCATATTGAGTAAATAAAAGCAAAACCCAAAAGCTCGCACAAAAGTCTCTGAATACTCATATGTGTACCTCTGACAGCATCCTGTTCCCAAAGAAAATCACTTTACGCATGGAGCCACAAGGCTTCTCGCTGTCCCAGCTCTGAACCAGTCCAGGCCAAAGACCAAAACCCTCAATGGGCCCCCAAACAATCTCACCCACTGTAACCCCCTAAAAACACAGAAGTTGTTAGACATAGTCTGAAATCTAATAAAGCAGATTACTATAAAGATGATGGGAGTATTTTTTTGTTAACATACTTTCTCCTATCTCATAATAAAGCTATCATATGACTATAAATCCTTTCACAGTAAATAAGTCAAATGGCCTACACGTTATAATGCATTTATGATGCTTTGGTGATATTTACGGTGCAGAAATCTTTTACTACAATGCAAGCACAAATGTAATTAAAATCTCTTTCATTTTATAAATGTTGAAGTTACCTGGTATGGAATGTTTGTTTTCTCATTGTTATGCGAGATAATTCCTTTTCTTTTCTGCTAGAGATAAACAGTGTGTTCAAATCATGATATCCAGAAACAAAACAACACCCTTCTCTGCAAATAATTACATATTTACCTCAGTCCATACGACATCATCATCAATGCTGCTGCAATCGTCATCGTCATCACTGCTGCTGTACTTGTCGTCGTCGTCGTCATCATCATCAATGGACACATTTGGATGATGTCCTGGCAACGAAGACAGAGTTTGATTTGGGTCATGTCCCAGAGTTTCAGAATAGATAAAATCCCACTAGCTGGTATATCTGAGCAGGGCATAAAACCTTTTGTGTTATTTTGACTGTCTGGGTCTGAATCAGAAGAGATTGGCACAGTATCCTCCACTTCCATTGCCACAATATTTTCCACGTCCCATAAGTCAATGCCATCTGAGAATCAAACATATTTGTTAGAATGTGATGCAAAGCAGATGGAGATCAGTTCCTCGATAGTATTTTAACAACCTTGTTGTCAAGTTCCAATGATCTAACATGTCTTTCAGCTTTAAAGGTCGCTACAATTCCATTTTAGATGCATGGATTTTCTGTAAACGTGTTTTCCCAAGGTTTATCAAACCTTTGTGCAGGTCCAGAGATTCAGGGAGTTTATTCAGAGATACGGTTAAGTTAAACTAACATGTTTTTCAGCTTTAAAGGTCGCTACAACAACCTGTGTGTCATTACCGCATGTGATGCTCCCTTGAGTCTCTGGGCTGAGATGCGATGGAGCACTTTTATATGAGCTGCTGTCTGTGACATCATCGTTAGCCATGTCCTTCTCCTCCAAGTCCTCCATTTTCCTCTCATTGAGATTTGAGTCAGTTTGTGGGAACATCTGAGATACAGACAGCCACACACAAACACAAAAAACTAACTTTTAGATGTTTGTTTATGTAAAGCTTGTTCATTACTATGGAGGTAAGGTGGTCTGGGTGATTGTTAGCATGTTGCTATCCATTTGCTAGGTCACTGCTAGTTAGTTCCTTACTTGTCCATGTCAAAATAGCTCAAGCTCACAATATTATGGTTCACAGATATGGATTTGCATACTTTCATAGGTAGGCTTTTTTTCTCCACCCATTTTTGTATGCCAGATAAAATTCTTGCCTCTACAAACACCACTAAATGTACTTAAATTAAAAGTTCTGAACAAGTTCATTTTACAAGCATTTAAAGGAAGTCAAGCATAGTTTCTCAGACTAAGTGTTCTAGTGGGTAAAAGTGGTTGGAGAAATCAAATTTTGTCACAAAGATATCTGATAAATTTTTAGTTTCTCAAGCTCTTCAGACTTCAGTGACTCACCTGTTCAAAAATGATCTCTTTTTTCAATGTTCTGGGCAAAGCCAACAAGCAAACAATTAATTTCCCAAAACTTGATGTCCTTCCCATAATCCTCAGCTCTGTCTTCCAGTACTCCTCCATTGACTGGTCGGCGGGGTGTGTGTCACTTTCATCAATGAACTGGTACTCCAAAAACTCATCTGTGAGTAAGCTGACTTTCTCAGGGCTTGAGCAAACCCCAAAACAGACACCTAAATCTTGAACTATTTTGCCAGTCACTTCAAGCTTTTTTCCTGGACACAACACTAATGACAAGTTTCTCATGGTGGAATCTGAGAAGGGTAAATGTTCAACGATATTAACAGTCACAGTCGTGTAGAAGGAGATGACAGAACTGTGGAACGTCTCCAAGTAGTCAGTCAACTCTTCAGAGCGTCGCAGGAGAAACTCAGCAGCCTGTTTGCCAACTTTAACCTCTCCTCTAGGTAAATGTCCCACTGTTTCCTGTATAAGCGAGGTATTTCCTCTCCTATGGAAAAACTCTGCTTTTTTCGGTCTGAGGAAACTCGCTGTGTAGAATCTCACTAATTGAGAAGCATCTTGGAGGAGCTGTGTCACACTAACACCTCGGTCAATATTCTCCTGAAAATCGCAAAGTGGTTGCAAAGCATGGCTAAGAAAGAGGATGTTGAGTCTTATTTTGGGATCACTAAGAAGACGACAGATCACTTTTTCATCTGCATCCAGAGATTCAAAGTATTTCTCAATATCTGACCAAGCTAAAGTCATTTTCTGGATGATTCTCCAGAAGAGAGAGCATTGCGACGTCAGGATATTACTGATGTTTGAACAATATTCAAGCAAAGCTTGTAGAGAAGCTGGAAAAGATGGAAAGTGCTTGTAGATCTCTGTGATGAGATTCACAATCGGGCCAGATATCTCCATTTTCTCAACACCACTGTGACACACTCGTCCTGCCATATCTGTAAGTCCACATAAAGACACAATCTCAGGTTTCAGCAGCTTCAGACCTGAGAGAAGATCTTCATGATCTGGGAAATTTGAATAAAATATTGCCATGTTCATTAGAGGTATTCTAAACTTCTTCAGCATCTCCACAATGCAGGTGCAGATGGCATCAGCAGTCTCTTCCTCTGGATGAAGAACATCAAGCAGTCTGATCTTGGTTTCTCCAGCCACTTTGTCAAAAAAGCCCAACAAGACCACACTGGCCTCCTTGTCCTCAATCTCCACTCCATGGTATAAATAAAGGCAGTATGGAGTCTGACTGCAGAAAGCTGTAATGTCTTCCCAGTATTTCTGGCCTAATACTAGACAATCCTTGCCACTGGCAAAGTTTGATCCAGCATCAGCTGAGGCATACTTTCTGATGAAACACATTGTGGCTGGATTGCAGGAGAAAGAATTATCTGATTTCTTTTTAGCATTTTTCATGTTCTGGTTTGGATTCTTTGGCTGTTTGAGCCTCGATGAACGTCTCCTCTTCTTAGCTATAAGAAGAATGACAAACAGTCATAAAAATGGCATTAAGTTTACAAGACCAATGACCATATTTCATTTTTCAATATGCTTAATCAACAAATATAGACTCAAAGTAAACACCTACGCATTTTAAGCTCTGCGATCACAAACAAATCTAATGTTTTCAGGATGTTACCATTCACCAACGTCTGCTCCAATTCCTATAAAAAGAGGTACAAACACAGGGGTTAAAAAAATTATATTGATCACTGCATATTATAATTATTCTTAAAAACTGCATTATAAATCAATAATATAAATATAATAATAATAATATAAATATATAAAAACTCAAAAGTGTCTTAATTATATAAACATATTCAAAGGGGAATCACATCAGACTGAACCGGAGAAAACACACCATGTAGACTTTCATATTTAAGATGAAATGGGTCTCTTTTTTTCCCCTTTTTTTTTTTAATGTTTGTGGAAGATCTTTTAACTTTCATACCCAACTTCACGCAATTCAAAAAGTGATTGGCTAGGAAATAAAAATACCTGAGCAGGTGAGCTCCACTTGACTGAGCAAGTGCCAATATTTACATTCACCAACACTTTTCCATAGCCTGCAGAGAAATTGTATGTAATGTTAGTCTGCAAAATATGATCTGGATTCTAAAACTAAAATCTCTCTGAAATCACAAACACATATTTAGTCCCATAACGTTACATTTAAGTAGTTATTTGATAAAGACATCGATAAACTAATGTTAGTAAGCCGGTTAAGAGTAATTAACGTACAGTTATTTTTAAATTATAAGTATTCTGTGGATGACAGGAGAAAGTACGATTGTTGTGCTTCTCACTACACTGAACCCTATTTTACTATATTCGGCTAGGCTAAAACGTCGGACATCTGGTCATTTCACGCTTTTGCACTTTGACCTTAGATCAATTAGCGCTGTATACACTATCATCAGTCAGTGTGTAATGTGCGGAAATTATGAAAACGTTAACCCGCACACCACATCAAATGCTGAAAGGAAAAGTAACAAACCGAAAAGATGTTCTCTTTTTGAACGAGGCCCTCTCAAATGAAGACGTCTTTACAACTGGTATGTCTACAATTTAATAGTGACACTTGGAAGATAATAATATTTTGAGAATGCGTTACTGTGCATATCCACACAGGTCCTCAAACATTTGCCGCGAAAACTTAAAACAGAGGAAACGGATGCTGCTGCAAATGAAGCGAAAGCGGCCTTCCAACAGCATACATTCCTCCACATGGTACATTTATGTAAACACTTTACACATACTGCTATCCCTTACTTCTCTTCTTAATATTGTAAAATATGACTAAAGGTCTACTTACACAGTGGAAGACTTTGCCATGACTGTCCATCCAAATACGCTTCTGTCTTTGCGTTTCAAAATAAAAGTCGCTTTGACTTTCGTTTAATTTGGTACCAGTTAGTAACTCACATAAGGCTTTTTAAATACTAAAAATATCTGAAAACTCTGAATAAGTAACTAAGATTAAACATTTTTTTTTTTTTTTTTACTTTAGTTATTGCATTGTACAATAATAATTATCAGGGTTAAAAATGACCAAGGATCAGGACATAAATGCCACTTAGTGACATAATGCTCCAGGGCCCCTATGTATAAAACTTCTCAGAAATGCTCTTATGAATAGTCTTAAGCTTTGACTTAAGTGTTAAAAAATTCTTAGTAAAAAGTGGGACTTTTCTAAGAGTAGGAGACTTTTATAAAGAAGCTAAAAGCAACTTTCAGTAAAGTCTAAGACTGGTTCTTAAGTGTTGATTGAGGAGACACTTAAGTGTTGTGAACTAAGGACTACAATGATGTCAACACAAAATGGCCCCCCACGACCTCTGAATCAGCCAATAGTGAGCCTGCTTATGTGAAGTCAGCAGCACAACACCAATCATTTAATGTAACTACAATAAAATCATTTCATTAAGACACTGAAATATTTTAATATTTAAATGTATTTTTTAAAATGCTTTGCATTGTGCAAAATTTTCACAAATTATTACTGATGCTTTGTTTTCTATTGGTATGTCTCATCGTTAACAGTTGGAGCAATGATGTGAACATGAGTTACTGTATATCAATGGCTCTAACACCTCCAGGAAAGCCCACAATCCTCATAAAAGTGGCTTGTTTTTGCAATACGGTTTGGCGGTCAGTTGGAAAGTCAATAAACTGCCATAATAGTAGTGGCCAAGGTGATGTCCGGCCTAAGAAATTTGACATCTTCACCTTTAATTAAAAAAAAAAAAAAAATGTGCTGGATTTTGTAAGCGTATTGCATAGTTTCTTAGAGTCAGTTGTTTTATTTGTGATAATGCAATGAAACATGCCAAATTGTGCGGCCGTAATTTTTGGCCATGCTGTCATACAAAGAAATTATGCTAATAACTTGTGTTGTAGTCAGTGAGCCAATGTGGCCAATTTAGTGATTTGTCACTAGATTTAGTGACTTCCTCATTCCTTTAGAGACTTTTTTTTCAATTTGTTGGACAAACCTTACATTCCTAGATTCTCCCATGACGTCATGAAGACAAGTTCACTGATCTGAATAAATATAAATATAGATCAGTGAACTCACCTTTATGAGGTCATCTAGCAACATTAAATGACCAGTTTTAGCTACTTTCAATTGAAAGCAGTTGGCAACACTGGACAGTGTTTTTTTTTTTTCCTTTGTATTTTAATGGTTTAAGTGAAATGTGGGGTCATACATTTTTTTTTTTTAAATCCACACATCGCTTCTGGCCACTGTTGTGTTCGGTGGGATTAGTGCCACAATATGTAAGACCCTGCTTACAGTGCCATCACCGGTGCACTGTTGCATTTGTCCAATTTTCCAGCCAAAAAAAATGTCCAATGTGTCATATTTTCATTGGAAAGTGTTTGTCTCCTCCTCTTTGCTGCTCCTAACTAGGTTAGGAGACCTCTTCAGCTCTCTTAAATAATTTAGGAGCTGATACCTAGTCTTAACACTTAAGAACCTTTTGAATCACTCTTATTCTTAAGTCTAGGAATAAGAGTAAAATTACATCATTCTTAGAATTTTGACACACTTAGGACGAAAATTTTACTCTGGAGCGGCTTTATACATACGGCCCCAGATAATTAAAAATGCGGGGGCAAAGATGTCCTGTGGAGAATTACTGTTTTTGTAACATTTAATTTATTTGATCATTTTCTTTATTTTATACACCATAGTAATCTTGGTAATTCACAGGGCACTGCACACATTTATTCATTTTGCTCATCACGTTTATTCATTTTGCTCAATCCCACATCAAATATGTTACTCCATTTGTAGCTAAACATGATTGCAAATTAAGAAATTTACATTTTTAAAAAGTGACGTGATTTGATGCAACATTCAATAAAATGGAATCCCAGCATCCATTTTTCCAAACAATTCTTCACTTAGTTAGTATACCATTTTAGTTTTAAAAAAGGTAAAACAATTAAAAGCAACAAATTCTCATGTCCCTGAGTCTTTTCACACTGACAGAAAAAGATTAAAATCATCAATGTGTTCATTTCAAGGGGACCTCATCACAAGCAAAGTAATCCTTCAGAGGTGCTAGAAGATGTCTTATGACAGGGACGCTCCAGGACTTCCCAAGCACTCTTTGCCTCTGCAAACGCCCCATATTTTTCACATCTGTGTAATGCTTCGGAAATCCAAATATTCTGTGAAAGTGTCAGAATCAGCATAAATAAAATACATATTTGTATTTTCGTTTTTATTTATAGCTAAGTGTAGAACTAAAACTTACTTCTCCATTTCTGTGATCCATATATTGTCATCTTTTCCGTTCATGGTGATGGGGAAATGGGCATCATTGGTGCCCTGCTTCAGCGAGTTTGGTCGTGTGGTGATGGTGCGAACTTTTTCATACTGCAAAACAAGCAAAACAGTACATAACAGTTTCAGAACTCATCACTAGTGATATCATTACAATAACTATATACTGCATATCTTTGGTTAGAAGCTCATTACAAACCTTTGCAGTGCGGCCAGGCTCCAGACATTCCTGAAGACTTAGTTTATCATTCTGAGATGCTATGATTGGTCTGGTCAAAACAGAATAAAATTAATGATGTATTAAATATTTATTTACTTTAGTTTACACAGTTGAGTGTATTTTCCAGGTAAAAAAAAAAGCGGGTGTGTTATTCATATGAATATAACTGACGCACCTGTTCATGCCAGGTATGTTCCCCCAGAAGTATCTTGCTCTGTTAGCTGGACTCACTTTCACAGCATCAACAAGCACAGGGTTACACTTAAAAAAAAAAAAACACATACACACTTACTACATCATGAGACCAAGTATTTTTTTTAAAGGGGTCATGAACTGAGAAACCAAAATTCCCTTGATCTTTTGACATATAAGAAGTCATTGTAATATAAATACATCCTGTAAGTTTCAGAACTCAAAACAGCTTATATTGAAGGCAGTCTGCCAAAACAACAGCTTTTGGAATGTTCTATTCCATGATGCAATAGTGTGGATAAGCACCGCCTCCGCAGAAGGTTTAGCCCCATCAGTAAAAACTTGGTCTTTTGTTCACTTAATTTTACCGCAGATTTGTTTACAAACAAGACAATACGAAGCAGGATTTTCAAAAAGTTTGAAACTAAAAGAGGATGCTGTGCCAACTATATCGGATCCGACAGTAATGTCACAACACTAATGAAAACAGTTACACTTAAAGCACAATATGCAAGTTTTTGCCGCTAGAGGGCGCGTATTCAAAACAATCAAAGTAACAAAGGCGTAGTTTGATGACGGCCTGACTGAGTGTGGAATCATGGGAGTGGTCGTCTTCATCCCCACAGCTGATGCAATCCGACAGGACTCGGGCAGAAATCATGTTCATGGATGAGCTAATAATGTATTCAAGATTTATTGACGTCGTAGTATGAAGCAGGGTGAGGCTGAAAGCCATCGAAGCGAAACGAGGCCACTGAACGAGTGTGACACGACTCGAAAGCAGTGGAGCTTCCGCTTCCGCTCCTTCCGGTCATGTGTATGTGGCTTAAAGCAGCGCTGTTTTATCATACTAGATACATTTGAAAGTTCTGTTATAATGCTACTCTGTGCGGTCGTCACCTGTATAATAAAACGCATAACATATTAAAGCGTCTTTGGTGTTTCCATGTTTTCTACAAAACAAAATAGAGGGTGTATGAGGTCATTGGCAGGCGACAAATGACCAGGGATGAGCCACTATTTAAAATTGCCATTTCTCTGGATTTAAACATTTTTCGAAACATTTGGGATAATCCAAGTACACAAGTCAGCAAAATACTGTATATAACACAGTTCTAGTGATTTTGGGATATTTTAATAAAATAAATCTTACATATTGTGCCTTTAAGTGGTCATGATTGCTTTGTTAAACAGATCGTTTGATATGTATCGAGTTATTTATGCATTTTTGACCTAAATCACAGCAGCGTCCATCTGTGAGGAATGAATGTATGCTGTCAAACATACACAACTGTTAGCCAATCATAGCAGTGGGCGTTTACTTCCGAGTCTATAATCTGCCACACCTATTCAAACAGAACGTTCTGATGAGGGGGGGTCAAAAACAGGACAGGAAATAGCCTGTTACTTCTAAATTATGATGTTTTTTAATGTAAAAATTTTGATAACATAAGTGGATCTGAGAGAACAGTAAAAAACAAAAAACAAAGGCAGTTCATGACCCCTTTAAAATGTGAGGCTATGATTCAAGAAATATTAAATAGAATATAAGAGCTTTTTAAATTTACAGTAAACTGCTTAAGAGTATTTATGAAAATTCTATCCAACAAGAAGAACACTCACTTCCAGAAAGCGGCAAATGTTAGCTTTAACCTGGGTTTCCATGAACACCACGTTCTCAAACAGCCAGAAGAACGGTTGTGGGTCATCTTCCTTCGGTTTCATAACATTCAGAAGCCGATAATATTCAAAAAAGAGCCGCCCTGTGCCCTCTGCAGAGAGTAAAGAGGATCTCAGATGCAATGAATGATGTTAACGGTTACCTGTTTTTACATGAGAGCAAGCACTGAGCCTGCTCAGCAGTAGCATGTTTAACAAAACTTTAAATCTTGACTTACCATACAAGCCTTTCCGGGCAGGATTGACTATGGACAAGTCATTACAAGGACTTCCACCAATGAGAAGATCAAATGGGCCCCATTTGTCAATCTGAACAATGAAAGAGAAAAACATTCAATGGGCAGACTGCTGAGGAGTCTTCTTCAGATGTGTAATTAAATCTCAATTAGCATAGAGAGGTTTTTAACATTTAAAACATTTTAATCAAATCTCAGAGATTTCTGTCACTCTACTAAGTCTATTCACCCAAAACTCTGACGCTTCCAAACACTCATAAACAGATCAAAACATAAATCCATATGAATGTTTACAGCATTCAAATAAAATGAGGTTCTTTCTTGCAGGTCACACCAACAGGTTTGAACTTCCACAAGAACCAATGAGGTTTGGTCTCACTAGTCAAGCAGGAATAGTTGAGCTTCTGGTTACGTTCACTGATCAATGCTTATACGTGAATAAAAACCCAAATTAAATCTGTTCATCATATAAAGTGATTGTCTCTCTACAGAAGACTGGGATTTTTTCATTCATATGGATTTATTTTTTATCTCTTTACAAGCATCTTGAAGCATCAGAATTTTGGGTGAAGAGACTGTCAGTGGAGGAACAGAAATCTCTCAGATTTCATAAAAAATATTTTATTACCAAAAGTCTTGTGGTTTTGGAATGACACGAGCGTGAGTAAATTATAGAATTTTCATTTTGGGGTAAACCAACACTTTAAAGACAAGAAAAAAAAAAAAAAAGATGAGAAATTATTTTGTAACCATACATGCTTTTTCGTAATGTTCTTAACATCATCAACATGAGTGATTTTTCCATCATGGTTAACCATAGAAACGGTGATGGATTCTTCATCAACTTCTGAGGCCACATATTTTTCCACTTTAAAGCCAAGATCTCTCAGAACAAGGTATCCTGAAACATAAAAATGTATGTAAATAAGCCACATAACCAGTACAAGAACAGACTATAATAAGTGTATATTACACTACAAGTGGTTGAGTAATTCGTCAAGTTTTACCTGTGGCTATACCATCAAATAAGGAAAGCACTCTGATTGGACGTCGCTGGTTAGCAGGGATTGATGGGTAAACTCGATGGGGCTCCTGAGGAGGACAAATGTCAGTGGAGGAACCAATACAAATACAAATCAGAAAGATCATTCAACATTTTTATAAGATGATGAACTACATAAAACAAACACTAACAAACTCCATGGCGCTGTTGTTGGCAAAGAATTCCTGCACACGGATGCTCCAGTCATGCCTGGGCTTCAAAGCTCCAGAGCTGCTCTCAGGTGCACACAGGTAACACGTCCATGGGTCCACATTTTTCAGCCGGTTAAATGTCCCCTCACCCACTAGGATATCCAGACAGTCCACACAGTAGGATCTAGAGAAGTGAAGACCACCAAATTTAAATTTAAAGTCATTCAAGCTACACATTTTATCAGATTTTGCTTTCCCTGGGAATCAAACCCATGACCTTGTATCACCAATATCATAAACACTCACCGACAACAGCTCTCATGACCACACAGAATGACCTCCATGCCTGAACAGCAAACGGTGCAGTATGACTGATAGCCATCTTCATCATATCTGAACAGCGTCTCCGTGAAATTATACTACAATTTGATAAACAGACACATCACTGAAGGATTGTATTGTACTGCATGAGACTGTATACATGATTTTATGCAACATTTAGTAATAGTATTTTTAGTATATTTAGTATTTTGCTGGTACAGCCAAAACCCATGTGAGGAGAGAACTACAGCTGTGTAACTATATTTAGTACCTTGCAGTTTGCACACAGCCTTCCTTCAAAGAGTGGGTGGATGATTTCGACAGGTGTACTCCCACATGATAAGCAGAACTCTGAGGAGGAGGAGAAATAAAGTTAGGATGAACTTCACTCATTATCAAGAGTTACTGCAATGTTTATGAAAGGGTGTCTTACCTCCTATGTTTCTCTTGTTTTCCAGAAATTCATGCACCATTTGATCTGTAAAAACATTTCAATAAACACCAGATTTTTTCTTGCTTTGCCATTACAATTTTAACAGCAACAATAAATATTAATGATGTACATACGTCTTTTTTGGCTGTTCTGTCTGGACTCGATATGTACGCTTGGGGTAATATTTTGATGCTTATTCCGCTGTGTGTATTTTTGTTTTCTACTGGTCTTCACAGTCTGCCAGGATCTCTGATTCCATTTTGAATACATGCGTTTCCTATAAACTTCTGTTGTCCCAAGGTCTATCGAGCCACTGTGCAGGTCCAGGGATTCAGGGAGTTTGCTGAGAGACACAGTTAATTTAAATAACTTTCCTGTAGTGTCTTTGTGGTTTGCCATGTTCCTATTCACTGATCGATGCATATAAATCTGGTCTAAGAAGAAAAAAAATACATATAGTAAATGAATAGAGCATACAATACTACATGATACACATTTGAATAAAGCACTAAAGTCAAAGAGCATCCTCCGGTGCTTGTTGCATACTATTGCATTCTGATTGAGGTTGAAGTCCATCTGGACCCAATGGTTCAAAGCCTCCAAAAGCCCAGTCCAACATGACTCTAAGTAGTTCATCCTTAGAGTCCGTCTCAGGAGAAAAAAACATTCTACTGCGTCTGGAAGCCACCTAGAGACACATGAGGCAAAGATGTTTCTGAACTAACATTTGGAAGTTTTATTTTTCCAAATTTAGATTTGGAAATTAGGCTTAGATTGCCAAAACTGTTTTTCCAGGCTGTAATAGAGTAAATTACAAACTGCATGCAAGTACATGGACTATAAAGCACTAATAACAAAATTTGTCTTACCTGCAGAGAACTGAAAATTGCATCTTTGTATGCCATTACTGTAGCGAAGGAATTCGAACAGAAGCACTTGGCAAATGAAAAGAAGGGCAGGAGATCATCTGCTTGGACCTGCAATAGACCATTTGTTATATACACATATTTAAGTAAAAGAATACCCAAAAGCTTGAACATAAGACTTTGCATAGTCATTTTTGTACCTCTGATTGCATCCTGTTCCCAAAGAAAACCACGTTACGCATGGAACCACAAGGCTTTTTGCTGTCCCAGTTCTGAACCAGTCCAGGCCAAAGACCAAAACCCTCAATTGGCCCCCAAACCATCTCACCCACTGTGCTACCATCCTAAAAAGAGAAACACAGCTCTCATTGGCTGGAGAGTCTAAAGTCTTGCTCTACATTTTCTGATGTTAAAATACTTTTATCCTGTTTCACCTTAAAGAAATAGTTAAAAGCACATAAATTTCACACTTCAGCTTTGATTACATGCACAGAAGTATTATAAAATTTTTTTTTCTCATTGTTTCGTGTAGAAGACGTATTTTCTTTCCTTTCTGGCAGAGGAAGCAAAATGTTTAATCAAGATATCAAGAACTGAACTGAACCAATGAGCAGACATTTACCGCGTAATTCCATGTGACATCATCAGCATCACAGTTGTAATCGTCATCATCATCAGTGATTTCATCGTCATCATCATCATCATCCAAGATTACAGACACATATGGAAGATCCCCTGGCAAAAAGAAGGGCAAAGTAAGTTTTACTTAGACCTGTCTCAATGTTGCAGAACTGTAGAAGAAAATACCAATAGTAGGTATATCTGAACAGGGTCTGAAACCTTCTGTGTTATTTTGGCTTTCTGTGTCTGAATCAGAAGAGATTGGCACAATATCATCCACTTCCATTGGTGCAATGTCCTCCACGTCTATTGGCGCCATATCATCTATTTCCGTTAAGTCAATGATATCTGAAATTCAAATGCATTCATGATGCAAAGTAAGTACAGATCGGATCCTCAATATGTCATGCACCTTATGGAGTATATGCATGTCTTATTACCAGATATGATGCTCCCTTGAGTCTCTGGGCTGAGATGTGATGGAGCACTTTTATATGAGCTGCTGTCTGTAGCATCATCCTCAGCCATATCCTTCTCCTCAAAGTCCTCCATTTTCATCTCCTTGAGATAGTCAATTTGTTGAAACATCTGGTATACAGACAACCACACACAAATACAAACCAAACCTTTAGATGTTTGCTTTTTACAACTTGCTGTCATGCTAGTATGTTCTAGACGGTTGAGTGAATTGCTATGGACGCAAGATATTCTCGACATTTTAAACATCATCAGAGGTCCCTAAATACAAACTAAATTAATTTTCATAACCACTGTCACATTAAAAGTGAGAAATGATATCTTGTTACACAGATACATGAAATTTTGGTCTCTCAAGCTCTTCATACTTCAGTGACTCACCTGTTCAAAAATTATCTCTTTTTTCAATGTTCTGGGCAATGCCAACAAGCTAACGATTAATTTCCCAAAACTTGATGTCCTTCCCATAATCCTCAGCTCTGTCTTCCAGTACTCCTCCATTGACTGGTCGGCGGGGTGTGTGTCACTTTCATCAATGAACTGGTACTCCAAAAACTCATCTGTGAGTAAGCTGACTTTCTCAGGGCTTGAGCAAACCCCAAAACAGACACCTAAATCTTGAACTATTTTGCCAGTCACTTCAAGCTTTTTTCCTGGACACAACACTAATGACAAGTTTCTCATGGTGGAATCTGAGAAGGGTAAATGTTCAACGATATTAACAGTCACAGTCGTGTAGAAGGAGATGACAGAACTGTGGAACGTCTCCAAGTAGTCAGTCAACTCTTCAGAGCGTCGCAGGAGAAACTCAGCAGCCTGTTTGCCAACTTTAACCTCTCCTCTAGGTAAATGTCCCACTGTTTCCTGTATAAGCGAGGTCTTCCCTCTTCTGAGAAAAAACTCTGCTGCTTTTGGTCTGAGGAAACTCGCTGTGTAGAATCTCACTAATTGAGAAGCATCTTGGAGGAGCTGTGTCACACTAACACCTCGGTCAATATTCTCCTGAAAATCGCAAAGCGGTTGCAAAGCATGGCTAAGAAAGAGGATGTTGAGTCTTATTTTGGGATCACTAAGAAGACGACAGATCACTTTTTCATCTGCATCCAGAGATTCAAAGTATTTCTCAATATCTGACCAAGCTAAAGTCATTTTCTGGATGATTCTCCAGAAGAGAGAGCATTGCGACGTCAGGATATTACTGATGTTTGAACAATATTCAAGCAAAGCTTGTAGAGAAGCTGGAAAAGATGGAAAGTGCTTGTAGATCTCTGTGATGAGATTCACAATCGGGCCAGATATCTCCATTTTCTCAACACCACTGTGACACACTCGTCCTGCCATATCTGTAAGTCCACATAAAGACACAATGTCAGGTTTCAGCAGCTTCAGACCTGAGAGAAGATCTTCATGATCTGGGAAATTTGAATAAAATATTGCCATGTTCATTAGAGGTATTCTAAACTTCTTCAGCATCTCCACAATGCAGGTGCAGATGGCATCAGCAGTCTCTTCCTCTGGATGAAGAACATCAAGCAGTCTGAATTTGTTTACCCCAGTAGCTTTGTCAAAAAAGCCCAAAAGCAGCACACTGGCCTTGTTCTCGTCCTCAAGCTCTACTCCATGGAATAAATAAAGGCAGTATGGAGTCTGAATGAAGACGGCTGTAATGTCTTCCTGACTTTTCTGGCCTAATATTAGACTATCCTTGCTACTGGCAAAGTTTGATCCAGCATCAGGTGAGGTAGATGAGCCATACTTTCTGATGAAAGACATTGTGGCTGGATTCCGGAAGAAAGACTCATGTGATCCCTTCTTAAAATTTAGCATTTTCTGGTTTAGAAACTTTGTCTGTACAGGACTGTGGCGTCTTGAAGATTGTTCTTCCTTCTTAGCTATCAATAAAAAGAGGGGGAAAAGTCATAAAATTGACAAAAATCACAATATCAATAATAAAAACTCAAAAAGTAAACACCTACAGATTTCAAACTCTCTGCTTGATTTCAATGACACCACTTCCCGTTCAACAAAACCCTCCTGAGTGTTATACTTCTGCTTTGCAAAATTGAGATCATAAAGATCTTTGAACCATGAAAGCAAATCTAATGTTTTCAGGGTGTCTCCATTCACCAACAATTTCAGCTCTAGTTCCTATAAAAAGAGAGGAAAAAACATGCACTGTTAAAAATACTGCATGTTGATCACTGCATAGCCATATAAATAAAACACATTTTATATGATGCATTAATTTACCAACATAATCTGAATTTTAATTTAATTGCTTCAAACATTTTCAAAGTGATTTTTTTTAATTGCTCACTTTCTTGATATGTGCCTTGTTGAAAGCCTCCTGTAGCAGATTGTAATTATCCAAGATGTCTGCATTCTCTTTTGCTGTGAACTTCACTTTATTTATGTCAACAGATCCAGGGTGAATGATGTGCATCAACTGACAAAAGGCGGCACCTGGAAAAACACACCATAAAAGTGTTAGCGAAAAATATCTAACATTCAACATTTTCAATTAACCTGGTAACAAAAATACCTGAGCAGGTGTGCTCCACTTGGCTGAAAGTGGCTTGCAGTATGTCATTGAGCCAGTCCAGCAGCTCACTGAGATTGTGTTTCTCATCTCCAATCTTCACTTTCACCACCATTTTCCCATAACCTGTGGAGACACTGTAATCTGAAAACCTGTGGACACTGTAGTCTGAAAACGTTGACAATATAATTGTTTACAGATAAGTACCCTAACAATGATACACGCATAGAGACAGTATTAAGTATGCAATAACTTCACAACATCATTAATATAACTTTTGAATCATAGTAATAGTATAGTTTTGAGTATAGTAATAAGTAACATTTTAATGTACCCGCAGACCACTATATGCGCTAAATGTGGGTTTGTTCATGCAAACCATCAAAAAAAAAAAAAAAAAAAAATCAGTTTAAAAGGACGCAGCAAACAAAATCATTTTCTTCTTGACACAAAATCCTCCCAGATGAATACGATTTTTTAACTAAAGTTAAATGACATTTTGAAAGATAAGATCTCTCAGAATCGCATCCGTGCACGCGCACGCGCACCCCTCGATTTGCCGCGAAATCTTAAAGGGAGGATGCAGGGGCCAATGAAGCGCGAGCGGCCTCCCAGCAGCCATTCCTCCACACTGCACAGTGGGACACAGACTGCATGGGAAACAAAGAAGCGGAAAATCATGTCTTAACAAACATGTTACTGTTCGGTGATAAAACGTTCTGCTAAAATGACTGCTGTATGTAAACAATTGTTTATTTATCTATCATGTTATACGTTCAAACCCTGCAGAAATCAATTTTTAAGTATAATCTTAAGTACAACATTTCTTAAATTAGAGTTATATAATGACAGATTTTCCTTGTGTAATATGTGAACACTTATTGTTTTTATGTGAGGCACACAACTTGACAAAATTATATCGTCAACGGTATTTGTAAATGTAACGTGATAAATGTATTTTTTTTTAACTCGAATGCCGTTTGCAAACTTTTAACCTATATATAAAAACATCACTAAGCACTCGGGTGTTTGTCCTTTTGAAGCCTTGCTTTTGTTCTTTAAAAATTCTACCAAGTGAAACAACTAGCGTTACAGGTTGCAAACAACTTTAAAATATACAATACAACATTCATAACCATCTTTAGCTATACCCACACTTCCAGATCGCGCGCAGCTATTTCCACATTTGCACGTAGCGCCGCCAGCTATTCGGACGCCCAGAGAGTAAAATCCATTACATTTACTACTAACGTTACTTACCACCACTCCGTCCCGTTCGGTGTTTTTGGTAATCGGACCTCCCTCTGGCGATGCCGCGAATTCAGTGGCTCATCAGATTGGTCCTTTGATTTGCGGGAGTCGATCGCGTTTGAATCCAGAAGCGTTCTGTTGCACGCGTTCCACTGTTTTGCAACGTGGGGAAACTGGATTCATCCTAGTGACTCGAATCTTTTGAATCACAAAAAGATTTGTTCACGGAGTTATGTAAAATTCCTCGTTACTCCAGTAGATGGCGATCAGTGCGTTATAAGTGAGTCTTCAATTTACTCAACCGAATCGCTAAAAAAACGAGTCATTCACAACCGAAACGTATAATTTTCTGTTATAGTTGTATGTCTAAAAATACCCGCATCTTTTGTGTTGTTGTGACCGTAGCTACTTACTAAATCACACGACGACCGATGTGCCCCTCTCTCTCTCTCGTGTTGTCGGTCAGAAGATCTTTGTTCAGTCTCGACTCGTTCAGATTCAAAACAATGACTCGTTTAGTGATGGGGGCGTGTTCGTTCACTTGGTCCGACCAATGAAATGCTTCTTTCAACCCGCCACTGGAAAGTTATTTGGTCGTGCTATAATCACTCTGCAAAAACGGTTCAAAAAAGACGAAAGGGAACGAAAAGTAGCCTGACTTCGGAATAAAGTGCTACCATACCACATTATTTCTTTATATGGCAGTAGTAGTGGAAAGTCTATTCCGAATTTAGCATATAAATGGAAGTGTATGAAAAAGATCTTACGATGCCATATAGCAACTAATCTTATGTATTTATAAATAAATGGTTAAAAGCGAAAGACGAAGCAGGTAGATATAATAATGGTCGAATTGCATATTGTGACAGAACTGTTGCAACGTATACAGTATAGTGCTAAACTGGGCTACTGTTTTTGCAAACATGGTACAACAGTGCTTTTTGAATACTCTAGAGTCTAGACCGCAATATTATCGACTTAACCTGGCGGGTTTTTTTTGTAATGGCGGCTAGTAGTAATGCATGAACCGGAAGTGATATTTCTTTGATCATTTACGCAACTGTTGAAAGCATTTTGATGTTTATCAGAATGTGACTTTAAGGTTGACCGAGACAAAACAAAATGCCGTTTCGAGAGGTAAACCTTAAACGTAACAAGCTAATTTGACAACATATCTCCTTTATTCTACCAACCTTATTTTTTTTAACCATAAGAACAAGCGCGGCCATTTGTAACTTGAATGTGCAAGGCATTTGGTGTCAGTCGATTCCAGTTATTTTTAGCCGTACAAAACAGCTAGTTATGCTGCTTGATACTGCAAACTAGCGCAAATCGTTTTACAACTTACTTGCATTTTTATTCTTATGTTATCTACCTCTAAAATCCCCATGATGCTTTGCGCCAATTGTAAACAGTAGGTTGGGATTTGAAAAATCTGCACAATGAGGCGACATTCTCTCTTCAAACATCGAACATCAAAAGCAAAGTAATTTTAATTAAATTAATTATGTAAAAGTGTAAAAGAATAATCAGAATAATCCCAAAAGTTAAAATGAGTGAGTTTTACAGCAGCAATATAATGGGCGTGTTAAATAATCCTGTATAGTAATGTTGGTCTATTATTTAACATAGGCCTATTGTGTAATCAAAACTTTCCCCTCATTAACAAGAACCCTGATGGACATTTCAAACGGCTTTCTTCATTTTTACAGATACATGTTGTATTT
Source organism: Onychostoma macrolepis (assembly GCF_012432095.1). Classification (NCBI taxonomy): domain Eukaryota; kingdom Metazoa; phylum Chordata; class Actinopteri; order Cypriniformes; family Cyprinidae; genus Onychostoma; species Onychostoma macrolepis. The sequence continues at coordinate 19,499,992 of NC_081177.1, read as the reverse complement.
CCTTGCTTGAGAAATATTACAGTGAACACCGCTGATAGGAATCAGAAGTGAAAAGGGGGAGACAATTTTAAAGCGCCGTGTGGAAAAACCGGCCAAGAGGTGTGAGATTTGGAGATAATTTATCTCAGATAAACCAGAAGAACACACCACAACCACGTGGTTTTCATATTAATACAGCGAAACACAAAGAAATTAATCAGGAGAAACGGAACAAGCTGGCAGACTGAAATATTTTCTTCTGCCACATTAATACCAAGCGTTATTTTATCTTCTTACTAGGCTAATAAAAACAGACCATTATAGAAACGAATAATTTAGAAAAAAACGAATAAATCGGTGTCAATGAAAATTCTATAGCTAATGTAGGCCTGTGGTTCAACTCCAGTCCTCGGGAACCACTGCTCTGCTCATAATCAGAGGCGAACCAACATGAAGTGGGGGCCCCAGGCAAAATTAATAGATGAGGCCCTTCTAAAAGATTATTTTGTTAATATATCTTTGTTACCTAGATATATATTTATACAACATACAAAAAGTAGTCAAAACACATAATATAACATAAATAGTTTATTTTTTAAAACAAAGTGCTTATTCTTTAACTAAATTTTAATCAGGAACTTAAGGTGACAGGAACTTAAGTAATGCTCCTGCATGCAGAAGTATATGATTAGCATTTTAATTTAATTTAAAGTTTATTAACTATTAGTTCATTGTTAGTTGACAACTAATTATGTTAACTCAACTAATTTACTGTAGAAGAGCTAAATAAATAATGTCAACTAAGTAAATGTAATGATATTTATTTATATTGATTCAAGAGCTCCCCACTGGCAGCAAGACACAGTACCGAAACTTGCCAAGTGGTGATGTGCGCGTCTTTCCCGGTACCACCTATTCTGTTACAGCATATTAATACCTGCTAAATGCTATATAATACATGCTGCTGCTAAGTGCAACCCTAGCTAACCTGTTTCCCAGTAACCCTATTAGTAATTGGACTAGTAATTCATCTAGCAAATAATTAAACGAAAATAAGCTGAAATTAACAACAAAAACATGTGTTTGTCATATGATTATCATTAAGTCAATCTTATCTCCATCACTTAACTTACCGCTGCCATGTTTCCTCTTTTCCTCCTCTTCTTGCTTTTTTTCCGCTTTTGGCTGCCAGATGGATAAGTCCTTTTCATTTTTAAAATAGCCTAGTAAATGCATGAGTAAGTGCTGTGCCAGTTTGAAAACGGCGGCCGACGCATCACGAGGAAAAAGCAAGCACATCCAGCGTAAAGCGAGAGGGAGCCCCCTAGGGGGGATGCAGATATATTGCTCCATGTTACGTGTATATTATTAATAATGACATTTCCGATTGTTCAAATGGTCAGCTGTCGGGGGCCCCCTCAAAATGCGGGGCCCCAGGCAATTGCCTGCCCTATTGCTACGCCTCTGCTCATAATGTATGCGTCTCTTATCTGACACACTCAGTTTAGTTCATGGATCTCTCCTAACGAGCTGAAGATCTGAATCAAGTGCGTTAAATAAGGGAGACAGCCTACAGAATGTGCGGAGCAGAGGGTCCCGAGGACTGGAGTTGAGAACCACTGATAGCTTTAAAAACAAAGCAAAAACATGCATTTGTAGCCTGCCTGAAAACAAAAATGTACAATGATGCGTTGGCGACAACTAAGTACAATTCATACATAGCCTAATAGGCCTACATAGCTAATTTATCTGATTCATTTTTTAAATTGACAAAGGGGCATGAGTTTATTATTATTATTATTATTAAAGATAGCCTAATGTCCACAATGCTCATGCAAAATCAAGTCTTTTAAACTGTTGTTCATTTGTCCCTAACGGTGGATATTTTTGGTCTTCAATTTTATTCTTTAGTCTATTTTATTTATTTATTTATTTTGCCTGAACTTGACCCAAATCATTTTTCAGATGTTTTTTATTTAAATCTCCCTATCATGATTACACAAATTTAATAAAACGGATTTAAAAATTTAATTTAGTAATGCTTGCTGCCGGCAGAAGTGTCATGATATAATGTCTTTGCAGTGGAGCTTTTTAAAACGTCTGAAATACAAGATGTAAGTTTAATGATGTTGCATTATGTCAATGAGATTTATGAGAGCAGCTGAAAGTAAGTGTTGCAGCATAAGGAGGATATGCAAGAAAAATCATTTGGAATGTTGACCATTACATAATATTTTTCATTTGGAACATTTTGCTTTAAATTCCTTTGACTTAAACTTAATCACCCTTTTTAAAAATATCCATGATGTGTTGGTGGTATTAGACCTATTAGTTTTAGAGAGCATTTAATTGGACAAAATAGTTTTTTTCCAGGATATGTAAAGACATTTAGATGCATCTGATAAAAGTGAATTTAGTCCCTTTTACAAGGCTCCTTTTAAAAAACATAAGCTTTATGATTATATTAATTTCAAATCGGTACATATGATCCCCAGTCATAACCACACAATTAAAAGCAGACATTGAACACAAAACACAAGCTGAAACAGCTTTGGAGTCTGTCTTTATTGGTTTTGCTCAGGATACTAACATTTTTATTATTTTTTTGGTTATTGTTTGAGTTTTATACCATAAGTCCCAAAAGAAAATACACTGTATACAAAAAAACTATAGGAAAATAGTATAAAAATAAAGTAAATATAAATTGACTGTATAAAAGCACTGTTAATGTTCAAAGGTAGATTAACATGTTCATTATGTTACCAAATAAACAAGTAAAAAGACTGCTTTATATATCAAATTTAAAGATCTACTAAGCAAAATATTAAGGCTATGATATCAAAATTGTGTTTACGCTACAGTAAAAAACCTTTAAGAAAATAAAATGACAGTAAGCACATCTTTGCACTGTTTTACATACGTTTTTGCCTGTCAAGATGTGTACAGGACAAATGAGTGTAATTTACATGCAGTATCCAACGATAATTCTGTTCCATGTCTTATGAAGTATTAAGGTTATTTATGGTCTTCAAGCTTTAAGTTTGGACAGTAGTTTACATTAAGCATACAATTAGACGTATAAAACAGCTTGTGTTACAGCATTAGGTCTATCAAACAAAAGCAGAAAGTTTCTTCACAACCCCCGTACGGCAGGCTGTATCTGTTCTCTTCAAAAGGCACCACACATTAAGTGTTTTAGACAGATGAGGCATCACTTTTAAGCTACAATGCGTTTGTTATTGTGTGTAGCAACAGTAAGTATAAAAACAACAGTTTCAAAGACAAATTAAAGCCTCTATCTGAGAGAAACCCATATAGAGCTAACATTTTACATCTACACTGATCCCTCGTCAAAGAGGTCAATCTAAAAAAAATATTCAAGGTATAATAAGAAAGCTTTAAAGTTTGTAAACATTAATTTCAAGGTTAAAATACAGTACACTGATCTCTATCTTGAGTAATTATTACTTGTCAAGAAAACAATCGTGTAATGTTGAGCAGGCTAATGCCCTTGAGTTCTGCTAATAAACACACCTTCTGGTTATACTGTTATTGTGCAATGTTATAGAGGGAATGTAGGCTGTATGAAGCATCGATTCTTGTCACGCATCTTTTGAAATGCATTTTCTAAGGGCTCACAGCTTGGTGTTTGTACGTTTGCATTGATAGATTTCAAGTATTTTTCTTACACCAACAATACCATGGAAATGCGTCATATGCAAGTATACTGATTCTTTCACATAATAAAAAAAAATCTTACATTTGTACTTTCCTTAGCCAGATAAGCTGTAAAATGTTTGAATTTTTTTTTTTTTTTTAAAGGATTTAAAGATTTTTTTTTTTCTCATGATAATAAAGGATAAAATCTACCTGCTTGTGATGAGATGAACCCTGACAGTTTCAAAGACCTTGACAGGCACATCGGTTTAAAAAAAATGGCTAGTACAAAAGCTAACTGTGTTTTTACTAAGTGTCACTCTAAGCATCACAACACAGCGTCTACCTTGATTTTGGTCAACCACGTCCTCAAGTCAGCTCAACGTCTCAGCTTGTCTTTGCAAAGCTGAAATCGTCTTGTAAATGTGGAGGCTAGCTAGTCTCCAAGAGCTCCTTATTGAGGACATTTGGTTTTGTACTTTACGATGTTTGTTGTGTGACTTTGGACTAACTATCACGGACTACATGTGTTATTCACAGGCAAAGTAGTCCTTCAGTGGGGCGAACAGGTGCCGGATTACAGGAACACTCCAAGACCGTCCCAGTAGCTTCTGCCTGGCACCACGGCCCATGTTGGACACATCAGTGTAGTGGACAGGAAAGCCAAAAATCCTGAGGAGGAGAGAATAAGAGTTTTTGGTCAATTATGTGACGCTTATTTCTATCTATTAATTCAATTAACAATATTAAAAAATGCAAGTTATGAATATGAGTGGACTTCAATGCACAATGACTTTTGAATTTTGAATGCATTTGAAATTCGTTTTTGACTTTTAAAAAGACAAAGGCAAAAATCAGGTTGATTAAAAAAACAAAACTTTCCTGATATCAAAATGAATGGAAACGACTCATTAAATGAAAGAAATCTTTGAAAAGAAAATTTATTAAATAGGCTAATCATCTTTTATTATTAGTTACTAGTAAAGCAGTTCAGTACATATTCAAATTATTTTTAAAAACTCAAAGTGAAACCTAAAACAGGAAATTGTATCATAGAAATCTTCATAACTGTTTGTAGGTCAATAAATCTCATAAACTATCAGATAATTTGACATTTTTGACATGACAAGTTTAGTTGTAAAATGTCATATGGTACAATGAAAAGTATGATAATTAATAATCTGTTATTTGTTTAAAAAAAATTGTACCTTGAAAAAAAATATTTTGATGTGTTACATTGTACTTGATGGTTACACCACCTGACATTTTTAGAGTCATTACATTTAACTGGTTGTTGAACAAGTTTTTAAAGCTTTCTCAAAATCATGTGAAATCACCACACAAGCACTCGACTTTTGATATAATCAAAAAAATCCAATTGTTGTTGTTGCGAACTCACCTCTCGAGCTCAGTGCACCACAGGATGTCCTCTTTGCCGTTCATCATGACAGGGAAGTGTTGGTCTTTGCCCTGTTTGATGGAGTTGGACCGTGTTGTGATGGTGCGTACCTTACCAAACTAAAGACGCAGAGTTAGAATTAAAGTTTTTCTCCTGGTACAGCCTGCTCAAGTTCATGAACTGAATAAATAGAGAAAATCAATAAAGGCCTGTTGGCTTTACACATAACTTACCTTGGCGACACGGCCATGTTCCAAACAGTCCTGAAGCTCTAATTTATCCATCCCGGACGCACACAGCGGTCTGAAAGAAAGCGGATTAATTTCAAACTTGCATAAAGTACATATATCGTGTTTTCATTTTTATTGTTTTGCTGGTTAAAAAGGTTTAGAGATGGTGTCTGGAGATTATTTAAGAGGAACTGGGGAAGATGAGATGGCAAATACCTGTTCATTCCTGGCAGGTTTCCCCAGAAATAACGTGCCCTGTGTGCAGCTGATACCTCAATGGCGTCAATCATCACTGGATTACACTAGAGATATGCAAAAACAAATTGAAATCAGAATCAACCAGATCAATCCATCTCTAACAACAGCAACCACTGATAAACTCAGACCTCCAGGAATCGTGAGATGTCTCTCTTATCATTGACGCTCATGGCGACCACATTCTCAAACATCCAGAAGAAAGGTCGGTCTTCTCCTTCCTTTGGTTTCGCTTCACTCAAGAGGCGGTAGAACTCAAAAAACAGGCGTCCAGTCCCCTCTAAACACAAAATAATACATATTTTTTAAGTGCTGTCAAATGATTAATTGCAATTAATCGCATCCAAAATAAAAGTTTTTGTTTACATAATATATGTGTGTACTGTGTATATTTATTATGTATATATAAATACACAGACATACAGTATATATTTTGAAAATATTTACATGCATTTATATTACAGATAAATATATTTAATATATAAACATAACATATTTTTCTTAAATATATACATGTATGCGTGTGTATTTATATAGACATAAATATACACAGTACACATACATATATTATGTAAACAAAAACTTTTATTTTGGATGTGATTAATCGCGATTAATCGTTTGACAGCTGTTGTCAAATACGGCACCAATACGGTTTGGATTCAATATAATTAATGTAAATAAATAAAGATGAGACATGGAAAATATTAAAAGAAAATATTAATGGAAAACTAATAAATGGACAAATATGAAAATTCTAAAATGTATAAGTGAAATCTATATTTTCTTCCTTCAGTTCTATTCAATTATTTTATGATGTTTTTTGTTTATATTTTTCTAAAACATTTATATTTTTTTCTTTTTGACTCAAAGGCCCCCTTGTAAGACATCTCTTCCATTAATTCTGCTGTATTCATGGAAACACCACTTGCTTTTTTATTAACAGAAAGTACAAGCGTTGATATATTAATTAGCCACAATGCATTTTGTGATTTCATTTTTTTTTTTTTTAAGCGATTCAATTAAGTGAGAATATTTTAATATATTACTAATCTTAATATACATAGTCATCCTGTGGCCCCTTGAAAGTTTGCTTGAGGCCCCCTAGTGGGACCTGACCCCCTGGTTGAGAACCACTGCTGTAAAGCACTTTGTAAACATTGTTTTACTATTTGCTTTATAAGTAAAGCCTTACTTGCTGTCTTAATAATTAAAATTGAAACCACAATTATATGTGTAATGGCACAAATCCACTTAAGCTACAAAATTAATGTCTGTCATGCAACCCTACAAAGGATAAGCAGTTTTGGAAAATGGATGGATGAGTGGATAACTCTAAATAAAAAGTTTTATTAAAAAACACCCTGCCACAGAGCGGATTGTAAACACATCCCCACAATAATTCATGTGTTATGAAACAGCATGTAATTATAACAAATGATAGAATCTTCAAGCGGTTTGTGTAGGAGAATGAAAGATTCCCTTAATAAGATTTATAAGAGCTATAATGTCTTACCGTACAGGCCTTTCCTGGCAGGGTTGACAATGGAAAGGTCATTACAGGGACTTCCACCAATCACCAAGTCAAACGGCCCCCATTCAGCAATCTGAGCAACACAACAGCACCATCTAGTGTTAGAGGCTGCACCACACATCACCAAAATCCATTATTTGTTTCCAAATGTTTTATTACAGACTGCAACAGTGACCACCCACTTTATCAGCCGCCTGGAAGTATTTTTCCCAGAAATATTTTCCCCATAAGGAATTAATTTTTCCCCATAAGGATTTTTTAAAGGTCTTCATTAAAAAGTTACAAGCCATGAACCAAATGAACCATCTATGAGATGAATCACAACATTACATTACTTTGATTTGAAGCAAAAACATATTTGAAATTTAATAATGGCTTTAATGATGGAAAAAATTACAATCCCATGAAGCACTGCTAATGACATAACTTCAGAGAAATGGATTATAGATTTTGATTATATATATAGAAACAAGATATTTTTAGTTTATTGCAAAATATGCATATTATATATATATATATATATATATATATATATAGTACATACACACACACAAATATTTAAGTACTATGAGAGCTGTTTTAGCTTGTCACCATTGTCTGATGGGAGATTTCTTCACAGAATCATGGCTAATGTAGTTTTTCACCAGGAATTCAATTGCTGAACACGATTATTTTTACATCCATTAACAAGCCTGTAGCTCACAGTAGGTTTTTTTTTTAATGGTTTATAAGTTATTAATAATCAACCCCCCTATGGAGAAAATGAATGGTATTTTAACTTTCAGAATGCAACTATTGCACTATTTCGAATTCCTACTTTTCTGAAAACTTTTAAGGTTCCAACATAAAGTGCAACCTTTTCTGTCTTCGATCTGTTCTGGGAGTTTCCTTATCAACTCAAGGAACAGTATAAGTAATTTGGTGTAATTACCAGTCACTGAGGTCAAAGGCAGCATTTAATTAGACTTTCCAGATGTTCTGCTGAAGGAAACCCACGCTTCAGACACCTGTGGGAATGGCCTGTGTGCATCTTTACCCTTGGCACATCTGCATGTGCCAGTGCGAGAGCGTGTCTGCAGCTGGACTCTTTTCAGGCTCTCTCATTCTTTCAGTGTTTCATAAATAACCCTACCCAGGGCCCCAAAAACCCCCTCCAATATATCCCTTCTCTCTTTTCTTCCACAACAAGAGTCCTTTCATGCGTCCCTCTCTTCGCTCCCGCCCAATCCAGCTTCGCAACAACAATGGGTGAGTGAATGAGTGATTGAATGGGAGGGTGAGGCGGTGAATGGATGAGTTGAGGAGAGGGGATTTAGAAAGGGAGAAAGCGCTTTTGTGTTCCGTCACTAAGGCTTAAGACAACTTGCTGCTCCCTGTGTGTGCCTGAGCATTTGAATGTGAGCTGGAGAGATAATGGAAGCCAAACAGAAACCTAGAGGTGTGATGACAAAGACCAGACTCAGGTGAGGCCATTAGCCTTATCAAGCGCTGTTGGGACAAGCAATGCGCTACTAAACAAATAACTTTGGGCCAGGTGTGTGTGGCCTGTGAGGTGACGGCGCCAATCAGTCTCTTTCAGTCTTTTATCAAATGAAACAGATCAGGGAACAGAGAATTGAGGTCTGGGTCTTACTCGGTTGATATAAACCCTGATTATGTGAAAACAGCAGTAAAAATGACCTCACAGACCTGAACAATCATTAAATAGTCTTCAGTGAAAACATCAAATAGAGAGTGGCACCGAAAAGGGTTTTGTTGAGTTTTAAGACAAAACAATAAAATAAAGAAATATTTTAAAGACTCTTTACATTTAAATATCTATATCAGAGATGAACTGGTGGAGCAGCCAGAAACAGATAACTGTTAACTCACGTTTTTTCTGGTGATGTTGCGAACGTCGTGCACATACTGGATTTGTCCTTCATGCCGGACAACTCCCACTGAAATGGAGTCCTCACATACTTCTGATGCAATGTACACATCAACCTTAAAGCCCAAGTCTCTAAGCACTAGATAACCTAAATTAAGATGTAAAAAAAAATTAAAATTGAGTGATTAGCATTCAAAATCACTAGTGCCCTATATATATATATACACACATATATATTAGTGCTGTCAATCGATTAAAAATGTTAACTAATTAATCGTGATTAAGCTCACCTACCATTAAAGTTTTTAAATATTCTTTTATATTGAAATAATTTCACATGCAATATTCAAGTTAATGTACACACAATATAAAGACAGTATATTTTTTTATTTTTGTTTAGTGGCATCTTTTTTTATGACTGAAGGCGAGTATCACTGATACCAATACTGATGTCTCCATGAAATTGACCATTGATTATAGCCATTCAACATTACAGTATAAATGAGAGCTATCAATTTTAATATTTATTACTTTAAAAAATAACTTTTCATTTAACTTCAAACAATCTTCATAAAAACCCATAATAGTACGTCATATTTAGCTACCTGTGCCCTTCAGCAAATAGGAAATATACAGAAATTGAATAAAGTTATCAAACACTAAATTCTAAATTAAACATAGATGAATCCTTAAAACTAAAAAGGTTTGATTGATTTCCTCTTTTTTCTTTTGTTCTTTGATTAACAGACATCTCAGTTGGGTTATTAGGTTTTTTTGGCTGCTATTTCTTTAAGAGCTGCCGCTGCTGAACGTGACGTGGATCTGACATGCATCGTGTTTTCTCACAACCTTTTATATATAATTGCGCTTTAATATGACATAATATACAGCACACCAACGCATTTGTGCGTGCAACTGAAAAGCACGTTACAAGCACAGTATAACAGCAGACAGGAGAGGAAAATTTGTTTTCTAATCTAATCTGACCGCAGTTCACTGATGTTCTACTGAAGCTCCTCGTCATCTTTACTGTTTTCCGTGCTTTTTAGACTCGTGCCTGGCACTGAGGCGAAGTGGAGTGTGCGTCTGAAAAGTCTCCCGTTTTATATGGTCGTAAAGACATTCTGCGCGTCTAAATAAACGCAATTTTTGTCAAGAAAAAAGAGACAGAAGTAGGTGGCCAACCCTAGCCAAATATTTTTAGCGCCGTTAAACTGGAAAACTGAATCGCATGCATTAACACGCTAATTCTGACAGCACTAATATATAGTGCTATATATATTTATATATAATTATAATTATTTAAAATAAGTCAAAACAAGCAGTAAAATAAACAAAATGCCTATAACAGGATACTTATTACACACACACACATATACATACATATATATATACACAGTATATATATATATATATATATATATATATATATATATATATATATACACACACACACACACACACACACTGCCGCTCAAAAGTTTGGGATCAGTAAGATTTGTAATGTTTTTAAGGAGTCTCTTCTGCTCATCAAGGCTGTATTTATTCGATCAAAAGTACAGAAAAAATCTTATGAGAAATCTTTGTGAAATCTTATTGCGATTTCTAATATTGGTTTCCTATTTTAATACACTTTAAAATTAAATTTATTTCTGTGATGCAGCGCTGAATTTTCAGCATCATTACTCCAGTCTTCAGTGTCACATGATCCTTCAGAAATCACTCTAAATATGCTGATTTATTATGAGTGTTGAAACTGTTTTGCTGCTTAATATTGTTTTTTGGAACCTGTGACACTTTTTTCTTTGATGAATACAAAGTTAAAAAGAACAGCATTTGTTCAATATAGAAATCTTTTCTAACAATATAAGTCTTTACTATTACATTTATTCATTTAAAACATCCCTCCAAAATAAAAGTATTAATTTCTTTAAAAAAAAAAGAAAGAAAAACTTACTTACCCCAAACTTTTGAATATATATATGACATCTGTGAGTCACTAATTTTGATAATTTACCCAGAAAAGGTGAATATAAAATCCAAAGAGATATCATATTAACCTGTGGCAATGCCATCAAACAGTGAAAGGACTCTGATTGGACGTCTCTGCTCTGCTGGGACCGCAGGGTAAATCTTTGGACTTTCCTGAAAGAAAATTAAAGTTAATATAATGTATAACTAAAAATCTACAGTTTTGCAAACAGAGTATTTCCCTCTGTATAAAGGTTATCGTGAGACTCACAAACTCCTGTCCATTGTCATTGACGAAGAACTCTTGTAGTTTCAGGCTCCAGTCGTGGCGTTTCTTTAACACACCGTACAGCTGCAGAGGCTGACACATGTAGCAGCGCCATGGGTCCAGATCACGGGCGCTGTTGGCCGCTCCTGCTCCCACTAATATATCCAGACAGTCCACACAGAAACACCTGCGAGCAGAGACACTGATCAAAGACAGCATTTAAAAAGGCAAATGAAATGGATGGTGTTAAAGGTGAAAGTGTACCTTTTTCAAATATTTTTTTACTATTTGAGATTAATGTACAAGTCATTTGTAGGGTGACACTATTAAAACAATACTTTTTGTTTGAGCAGCCTGACATGAGTCTGAAAAGCCAAAGCTTCAAACAGTTAAAAAAAAATAAAAAATTCTTAGCCAGCATTGTACTTCAACTGCAGAGAATTATATCACTGCAGCAACCGTATCACATAATTATTGTACAGTTCATCAACCAAAAGTCCTAAAGCCATTTCAGTTTCCAAACATTTCTTAGAGGTGACAAAACAGAAAAATGATTTTGAAAGGATGAAAGTGTGCATTTTATGAATTTAAGGTGGAGTACATGTGCACAAAAAACGCAAAAATACAGTACAAAGTCTAGCACCTGAACTGTCAGGATTATGATTCGTTTTATGTTGATGTTTAGTTTTGTGCTTTTGTTCACAAAAGCTCGTTTATCCTTTCGGTTTGGCGTTCACCTTTATTATAATTAGATTATGAATAAATACTGTAGAAAGCAATGATAATGTTTTCATTGCTTTCATGTTCTTATTTTTATATGTAATTAATTATATATAGAAGTTTAAAGATTAATTCTGTATTGTCAATTCATTGGAACTAAAATAATAAAGGGTACAACTGTCAAATAAACAAAAGTAATTTATCATTAATTATAAAAATACTGTGATCAGATCAAGTCAATTAAAACTAATACACAGTTAATCATGTTTCTTGATCCCACACATAAATTTCATAAGGATTTTTCAACCATTTGAACAATTTAAGTTTGAAATAACTTAGTAAGAACATTTAAAATGTTATAAAAGATTTGTGTTTTAAATTCATGAGAGCTGCTAAAAAATCAGCTTTGTGGTCACAGGAACAAATTATGTTGTAAAATACATTAAAACATTCATTTAATTTGTAATAATATTTCACAATTTTTTATCAAATAAATGCAATGAGCATTAGAAACCAAAATCTTACTGGCCCCAAACTTTTGAAAAAAAGTGTATGATTATTTGTTGTTAATTATGATTAAAATGTTTCATTGATCAATAGCCCAAATAAATAAAGAGTAAATATATCACTGTACCTGCAACTGCATTAGGTGTGAAAAATGCAGTTAGAATAATACTGCATTATTCTAACATGAAACAAGTGCTTGAAATGTTATTATTAGTGTAACTGGTTTAAATGATTCATCAAAACTGGCATCCCTCCACTGAAACAACTAAAGGGGGAAATTTGATAATGCTACTATTCTAAATTGTCAGAGATTTGAAAGATTGGCAGCAGTTTGTGGCAAATGGTAAATAAATTACACACTTTGCCTTTAAAGAAAGACAAATATCTGAACGGCTCAGAGAATGCGGGTGGTGGGGGGGTTAGTGTTGGGCAGTTAAGGAAGTGAAGTGTGACGAAATGCCAAGACGCTAGTGAAATGAAATGCGAGATTGAATAATAGATTGTGGGACAAGAACGAGTTTGTGAGAAGTATGCATTTGGTTTCGTACCTGCAGCAGTTGGCGTTTCCACAGAGCAGCACCTCTCTGCCGCCACAGCACACGGTGCAGTATGACTGGTAGCCATCGTCATCGTACATGTAGGAGATTTCCAAATAAACATCCTGACACATACACAAATAAAAACATGTGTAAATAACTTACATATCTAAGTATCCTACCAACCAGAATCCTGAGGCAGTGTATCGTGTTGCTGCAAACAGAGTGTAACAGGATAATGCGGTGATGATGTAAATGATCTATGGTGAAATCCATACATGCATGGCACTTCTTTTGTCCCCTTAAGGTAATCAATAGATACAATACTGGTGTCCAGGTGAGGACTGTTGCTTGACACTTTTATAAGCAATCATGTCAGCACGTGTTGGAAAACCATGTTCCCAGACTCTCGAGTTGTGTTGTGTTTTGAGAATGTGGAGGATAAGGTCAACTCTTACCTTGCATGTTAGACAAAGGCCTCCTTCAAACAGCGGGTGGAAGGTTGCCACTCTCGTCTTTCCACAAGAGACGCAGAACTCTGAAACAAGAGAAAATCAAGCATAAGCAATCAAGCATTGTTTTGCAATAAATAAATAAAAATCTTCTCTGCATTTCTCCTTTTCTCCAGCTTGCTTTCTGATCTAGTTGTCTAATCATACATTACAAACATTGTTGGTTTTTTGACGAATTGCTTTTGAAAATTCATGCTTTTTAAAAGCTTCTGTTCAATGTATAAAAGTATAATCTATGCCATCACTTTACAACAAAAGCATGTCTTTGAAAATAGCAATGACCGAGTTACATAATAGCTGTAGATTTTCCTAATATTAGTGCTAATTAAAACCCTGATACTTATTTGTAAAGAAAATTTGAAAATAGGGATGCACCAATATTCTGGCTGATACAGGTAAGATGGTAATTATTTTCATGTTTTGGATGGTAACTGATAAGTAGCTGATTCTTAAAATTCTTATCTATTTTGTATGTATAAAAAAAAAAAGACACTAAAAACTAAAACAAGTTATTTGAAATACTGCAAATTTAGGCATAACGACATTATAAATGTACAGTATGTAAAATTGATATACATTTGTTTTGACATCTGCTAAAAAGCTGCTATATTTAACTGATATAAAAAATCGGTGTGACTTTAATTGAGCATTAGATGAATGCAAAGGTAATCTGAATGTAAAATGTAAATGAGGAAATGAGCATGAAAATGTTTATTTCCAATATTGACTGATATTGATAAATAAAAAAATAAAAAAAACTCTAATACTTGAATTCTTCTAATGCCGAATAAAAATCTAAGCACTTCTACAACACCTCGCGCCACTCAAAATAAATGTAGGCTAGTTCAACTTATAAAAAACTTTCTTAAGATCTTGCCATTTTTCATTCCACTGCCCTACACCTCAAGTTTTTTTTATGGCAAAGTTCTGTGTGAATGGCCCCTAATGTGTTTTTTTAATGTCTGAAGGCAGTCCCTGTAACAGGTAGCAACATTACACACCTTCTATACTTCTGTGATTCTTCAAAACTTCATGGACCATTTGTTCTGAAAAGCAGATGAATTGCCAGTCGTGAGGAACACATTAAGAGAGTTAAAGCTCAAAGTCCAATGCTACTCAATTACACAAAAGTATATTGCAAACATTGTCTGAAAAGGTTTGTATGGCTGAAATAATTGTTCAGAATTACAGAATAAAAAACACACTAATAGAGTTCACTCACAATCTTGTCACACATGATTTCATACAGGAATTTGGCCATTTAGACATCAATTAATCATTTGAAGGGCCAGTTCGTTCAAAAATGAAATTTACTCACCTCATGTTATTCCAAACCCATAACATTTTATTACCTAGTCCTAGACTTTAAATGGATGGACAGAAATATCTCTGGTTTTATTAAAAATATCTTCATTTGTGTTCTGAAGATGAACAAAAGTCTTACGGGGTGAGTTAATTTTCATTTTTGGGTGAACTAATCCTTTAACATCACATTTGGTGTGCAGCAGTCACACATGAACATAAATAATAGCACATGTGTGAGCTCCAACCTCTGCTGTAGACGTCCTCAGTGCCAGGTTTGGCCTTACAGAGGCTGAGCCGAGCTCTCTTGGCAGAGGGGGGGAACTCCGGAGGGCTGGAGTCCAGCAGCGCTGAGCTCTCTGAGGCCAGGGGAAAAACACAATACTCAGCTGGAAGAGACACAAGCAGACTAATATTACTCACTGTCACAATCAAACATGCTTACACATGAACTGTAAATAATGACATTTACATTTTATAGATCAGGCGTTTAGATAATAAAGCAACTGTATTGTGAGAACTACTTCAGCAGCTGGCTAATCCCTACAGCATTACTACATCAAATAAATGAGAAAACATTTAAAGTGATACTTTACTGGTCACAGTGACTTTTAAACTCTTATTTTCTAGCAGAAAAAAATAAGAAAATATATTTTGCCATTATGATCTATTGCATTGTGACATTAATTTTATGATGATTAAACGCCCATTTCTGTACTGAAATTTTGTACTGAACAATTTATGTTGCTATATATATATATATATATATATATATATATATAAGTGCTGTAAATCGATAAAAAACCTTAACTAATAATTTTACATTCAATCTTCAAATTAATGTACAAACAACATGTTGCTGAATTTTAAATCCAGCCCTGTACCCGCCACTACGCAACAAATAACAGCGTGGTGGGCGTGCTGGTTTCATTTGCATTGAAGCAATAACGAAAAGTTGAAAAACGCCTGAAGACTCACAGCATATCTACACTGAACGTGACAAAATACAAAAGAACCCATTATAATCAGTGATGCTGTCTACACTGGATACGGCGCGGCACAGCACGACATTTAAGACGAATATATATATATATATATATATATATATTTTTTCAATTATTTATTTTATATTATTAATATTAGTGCAAATTTACCTCATGGTAATATTGTGTCCAGACAGGTTCATTTCATTACTTTTTTTTTTTTTACAATTACAGTAATGCAAATTTGGGAGGAAATGTGCCTCTGTGAAAATAAAGCCACATTAAAAAAAATGGTAATAGTCTTAAAATAAGTTTAATTTTCATTGTCCAAAATATAATTTCTTATTATTTTTTTCTTTGATTTTGTGGCAAATTATGAGCCTGACATCAGGCAACTATTCAAGAAAAATACAGCCATGAATAAGCAGACAGGCAGCTGTTAGACAAAGCACATCTGTAATCACTCTGGGAAAAAGCCAGGGATCCATAAAGTTATAAAGTAATTAGATATGCTATTTCCTCTTTCTGATTCCACTGTAAGACCACACCACCAGAGACAAGCATTTCTGCTTGCTCATCTGCAGTGATTATTTTCAGTGTCTTGATGCTAAACTGAAACATCTCTAAATACCCCCAGGTTTTTTAAGTATCGACTCTATGTAAACACGTACTCTTGGCACGATTTTCAAAAAAACGAAATAGTTGACAGATAAGTTTCAACTAGAAAGTTTTAGAAAGATACTTAAGAAACACCCCAAACCTTGCCAACAAATGCCTGCACCAGCTTAGCTTGTGAATACTGCCTCAAGTTAATATCATGTCAATAAGTAATAAAGTATGTATGAGGTTTCCTCTAATTAAGTTTCTTTATCATAAAGTACTCCTTCTCAACAGCACAAATTTCACTGTCATATAAAATGAATAGAAAACAAACATAATGACTGCCTATATAAATACGTTTGGCAGGGTTTATGCATGTAAAAGAGTCATTGAACTGATCTATTACTCACTGTTTTTTCCCAGAAGAAAGGGAAAGAGATAATATTTTTCAAATTTCTAAGAAGCCGAGAACTAAATTTCTTAGAAATGCCCTGATATCTCCCAGAAACATTCAGGAAATACACATAAATGCATATGTGAGTGTTTAGTTTTGGTTTCTGCGTGTTTGAATGACAAGAGGTTTCAGTTTAAAACACTGAAGGCTCTGAAGCCATTGTGCAGTCCACCCTGAAGTGTTCTCCTGAAAACTCAAGGTGCAGACATTTAAATATGACGGACCAGCTTGAATGAATCCCAACAGAGGTCTATGATCAGACACACTGAGTCTGTGAGTTTGAGAGAGTAGGCTGCCAATACCTGACTGAACCCTAATGCCTGAAACAATACCACAAAGACTTGACAACCATAGAGTTCCACAGAATTTAAACACCCTTTCTTCACGAGGTTCCACACATTCTGTGTAATTTCCTGTTTGTTTAATAATTATTTTGCTGTTTTATTTATTTTAATCAAATAATGGATTGGTATCTGTTGATACTGAATATATATTTTTAATGGATTAGTATCTGTAGATATTGAATATATTTTTACATTTAGATTACCTTTCTAATCATCTAGCATTCACTTGAAGTTAATCTTAAAAAACACTAATATTTTAATAACACTGTTAAATGTAATTTTAAAAAATGGGGCACAGTCTTGGAGCTCAACTACTGTGAGACTACAAATGAATTCATAACATTCCCACATGATAATTGGAGAAAAACTTGACCAACAAGTTGCATTACTTTCCTGTTACTAACACTTCATATGACTTAACAAGGTGGCAATGCTTGAATTTCTGCCAGCAGAAACCACTCTAACGGTTTAAGTGTGTTTTTATGGGTTTGTCTGTTCACGTGTCAGGTCGGTTCACGTTACCCTTTATTCTGAAATTTTGTCTTTTATTTTGATAGTTTGTGTATTCAATGACCATAAAAAGAGCATTTGTCTAAATGTCATTGCATTAATAACAAAATAACAAAACAAGTGGCATCTGATGTTAGAGCTTTTCTCAGAGCTAACTTCACTTTTCTAATCCATTTTTGCTTTTAACTAACTCATCTCAAGGCACGATATATTGATACTGCATTGGTTGCTGGCCAATATTAGAAGTGTTAATTTTTTGGCATCTATTTATGTTAAATATTTCATGTTCATTTTCAGAATTTTTACATTTAAATGACTTCTGCATTCACCTAATTTTCACCCAAAGTTAATCTTTAAAAACACTAAAAATTCAATAATATTGTTAAATGTAATCATTATCAAATCTCAAAATGAATATGCATTATAATGCTGTGATGCCTAAATTCTGTCGGATTTAGTCTTTAGTGTTTATTATAATTGTATTTATACAAAACAGTACAGAATTTTAATACTGTCCATTAGGGGTGTAACGGTACACGTATTCGTACCGAACTGTTTCGGTATGGGTCTTTCGGTTCGGTACGCATGTGTACTGAAAGAATACAGTTTTTTTTTCCCCCCCAGGAAATTCAAATACCGGTAATAAATGGTGTTTTGACAGTGTTTTGATTTGGCATGACAGATTGCCGTATACATGCCTTGGAGAGCCGCTTCTGGGATGGTTCAGAAACATGCTGGTATAAACACAAGCAAACTAGAGCGGCCGCGATCACCTACGGTTCCCGTGACTTGAGCAGAGTGGAGCGCGAGTGAACGCGATCATTCCTTCCTCTGTACTACTAGTTTTAACGTGAATAAACATGACTGAACATCTCACCCCTCTCAGTAATTGCTCAATCAGTGTTTCAAATGCAGAAAGACATCAACAAAACAGCGTGGAAATAAAATGTCACGTAGCATTTGATTTACAAGTCATCAGTGTCCATCAGTGTCCACAGCTCGTTAGTTCACTACAGAAATGAAGTCTAGAGAGGAGGCGTTCTTTCAGAATGCAGGAGAAGGGGAGATGTCCGAGGGGGTCGTGAGAATGTCACGTTGTGTAGATCTGGTGATTTTCTTAGCTCAGACGGAGCTATAAGTCAATTGTTTGTGTTTATCAGATGCGTAGTTTATTGTGAACGGGGTCGTAGTATCGCGAGCGATCTGTTTCTGGAACCTCCCCAAATAAGCAGTTCTTTGTTCTTAAATCCGTGCAGATGTAACGCTGTCATTTTATCCTCAAACCTCTCATTATTTATGGGTCTCACAAGGTGATAAGGAGAACAGGCAGGAAGCTAGTCAAGACACTTGGGCACAATGTTGGTCATTTGTCAATTTTACGACCACAGTTACAGAGAGAAAGCTCCTTAGATTCTGCTAAAGAATGTGCTGTCCTGAAATTAATTTTGTGTCTGTTCACTAAGGTTCTACACATGCTATGACAGCCAGTGTGTAATTGAATATATTTTAACAAATAGCCTAGAAATTCTATTATTTATAAGTTAATTTAAAAACTGCATTATGTGCAATTTACATGTTTGCATACAATTTTATTTAAAGTTGATTGTTGATCATCTATTTAAAAATAAATAGTAATTAAATTTAAGTTTGGGTTAAGTTGTCTAATTGTAAGCTAATTGCTCCCTATAGCTTTAAGCATAAGCTGAGGTAGATTTTTATCACTAAGAAAATGTAAACTATAACTGAATGTATTTAAAGAAAGAGCAACCTGTTCAGTAAACCACTGTTTATTTATAAAAAAAAAAAATAAAAAATAATAAAAAAAAAAAAGGTTAGTTTTCCCCCTGCTGTACTGAAATCATACCGAACCGTGACGTTAAAACCGAGGTACGTACCGAACCGTCATATTTGTGTACCGTTACACCCCTACTGTCCATCTATCAGTTATTGGCCATAAGAAAAATATTTATTGACTAAATTGTTATCAGCCAGAATTGCCTTACTTGTGAATCAAAACTGTAGATATGTTCTTGGGCTATAGTTGGTTAAAATAAATTCTACATGGATCAGTATTTTGTAATACAATGCACTGATATTCATGCATTTAAACTGTGCTCACGATAAACACCCTACTGTTACAAGCCTTTGAATGTGTTATATTTGACCCCAAGTTAAACCTTTTTACTCAAGTATTTTATTTTATTTTTTACAAAGGATCAGGTGTGAGTTCTAAAAGAGAGTCCCATGACGTGTGCTCACCTGCGTTCTCTCTGGGTTTCAGGCCCTCTTGACCTTTGGGCAGAAAGCCGTTATGAGCCCAGTCGAGCATGGGCTTTATCTGTTCTTCAAGACTGTCTGACTCACTTGGAGGAAAAGTCTTCTCTGCTCGTATACTAGCCACCTGAGGACACACCGAAAGCGGGAGAACAGTATGTCAGAGTAAGTTTAAGAAAACAGAAACCGTCCGTGGAATAAAATCAGCTATGTGTACTGTGTCTAAAATAACATACATTCAGTAAGACTATCCTCTTTGTGGAAATGGAGACAAATTGCAGATATTAAACATGCTGTGTAGACTGCGAAGCAGGGGGGTACAACAACAGGGAGAGAGAGAGTGGGAGAGAGAGAGAAAGAGAGATAGAGAGGGAGAGAATGTAAAGTACAGCCAGTCCTGTTGTTCTGGTGCATGTCTGGACTTGGATGCTTTTGTTAAGTTTGTTAGGAGGTACGATTCACAGAGAGATAATTAAGGAACCTCTGGGGAATTCCAGACTTTCCAGATGAGTGTTCGCCCAGTTCCCTGTTTATCTCACACAAAAACACATACAAACCTCAGAATGTACAAGCCCATGCTCCAAGCTTTCGGAACAGCAGGTGCAAATGTGTATAATTATCCTCTATTAAATGTACTAAAGATGCAAAAAGATAAACTGCATTGTTGTGTCTAACTGCCCATAGGCAACAATTGTCTTTAAGTATTATGAAACAAAACAATGAACATAGACTGATCTCTGTTCTCACCTCCAGGGCCTGGAAGATCGCTCTGCGGTAGGAGGCCAGCTTGGTGTAGGATGACTGGTTGAAAAACTTTGGGAAGGCTGTGATGGAGTCGAGTTTGTCAGCAGACACCTGCAAGATACACATGACACCAGGGTCAGAAAAGTAACCAGGGTTCAAGGCAAGAATGGGCTTGTAATAAATACATGTTGCTATAAAATTACTAGTGCTGTCAATCGATTAAAAAATTTAATTGCGTTAATCACAGTCGTGGACTGTGTTTAATCATGATTAATCGCAAATTTAAAATATTAGGATTTACCTGTAAATGTGTTGAAATAAAGAAATGCATGACAAACTACTTTAAGGAAACAGAACCTTTCACACTTCCACCAGGTATGAGACATAATCCTTATTATTCTTTTATCATTATTCTTTTGTTTTTATTCAGCCATTATCAGCCTTTAAACTGGCGATAAAACATTTACCAAGCCACATCACTTCAATCCCAGTATACATTACCCAACTATTATCAAAAGTGTTTCTAAATAAATACAACAAAACATTTCTTGCAACCTTACGTGAAGTATTATGACAAAATGCATTATGAAGAAGAATTGGACCTGTTCTGCAGCTGCATTAGAGCTAATATTAGCATCATGCTACATAAGATAATTTATGAGATTAATAGTACACTTTTACTCAGAACTCACTTCAAACCACCATCGAGTGTTTGCAATAACTTCCTTTTACGATCACATGTGGAATTTGGTCGTTTACTGTTGTTAAAATATGCTATTTATAGCCTTTTATATTGCTGCACAAATTAGCATTTCAGATGTACACATTAATCTAAAAAAAATCACATACAGACCATATCTATCGTAATCGTGTGTTTATTATCTTATATAATCTATAGTGGCTGTTGTCATGTTTATTTCTGCTGCTCTGCTGAAACTCATGTTGTTTGTGATGTTACCGCCTCTCTGTTCTTAAGTTGCCAGGGATACATTCCAAGTATAATACACATAATATATACTTAGTAAAAGGATCTTTCAAATTTTTATTTGTCTATATACACTTTGGGCGGCCGCGGTACATTAAAAAATTAGCCCAAAACGGCTCTGTAATTTTCCCCACGACTGTATTTTCAAAATAGTATTTTCAGTGGGCAGCCCGGGGAGCAATTAGGGGTTCGGTGCCTTGCTCAAGGGCACCTTAGTCATGGTATCGAAGGTGGAGAGAGAGACTACCCCTGTCCACTGTATGAAGAATTTTGGGGTATAATATGTCACAGTTTACTTTATTTTGCTATCCTCACTTACATAAATGAACTATAGTGTCCTGCACCCACTAGTAAAAAAATATAAAAAATTATATCTGGTGTCTGAATAATTTTTGATTTGACTGCATGTACAATTTACACAGAATACACACAATATACACAATGTACAACAACAGAAAATATGACTTCATGTTTAATTAAATTCTATAAATAATAATAATAAGCAATTTTGCAGAGAATTTATGTTAAATTTCATTTAAGTAATTAGCTACAGACGGAAACTGTAGATTTCAGGCACTTTTGTTTCACAATTCACATAACACCAGAGCTATGGTTCAAACTAGTGATGTCAGAGGTACCTCAGGATCAAATAATAACTTCAACTAGATAAAAAAATCAAGACAAGCCTAGCCTGAAAATTTGAAGTAGTTATAAAAGCTTGAAGTTTGAAACAGTTGTAAAGTTTAAAATCAACATAATTTGCCTGTTTTTAACATGTTTCTAACATGATTAGCATGATTCTAGCATGTTGTTAGCTTGATTAGCATGTTGCTAGCAAGTCATTATCACATTGCTAACATGCTTAACATATTGCTAGCATGTTGTTAATATGTGCTGGAGAGTACCATACCGCATGTGTGGGCTGCTGCTGACGTAGAATGCGCACGTGGTACTCTCCATAATGGTGAAAAAATTGTTGAATAAAGTCATTGTTTTTTTTTTCATTGCGCACAAAAAGTATTCTTGTAGCTTTGTAAAAGTATGGTTGAACCACTGATGTCACATGGACTTTTAATGATGTCCTTACTAACTTTCTGGGCCTTGACCATGTGTCAGTTCCACTGCCGTCTATGGGAAGGTTAGAAAGCTCTCGATACTGAATCTCTTGATACTGAAATTGTATTGCTATTAGTATCAAGTACTGCGGTATTCTGGTATTCTGACAACCCTTCGTTTTGTTTGTTACCTCTGAGAATTTCCCATCGCCAAACCACTGTAGCCAGCGCATGCCGTGGGAGGCCTGCCTCTTCCCTGTTGCTCTCCAGGTCACCACCATCCCTGGCCACCAAGAAAAGCCCTTTATCTTGCCCCAGACTAACTCTCCAATACCAAAGCCTTTATTATCCTGAGGAGCAGAAATGTAAATGAGACACAGTAAATGAGACACACCATGATTTCATATTTTCTGTTCACTGAAACCTGTCCCAGATTCGAACAGGAAGGAGTCACAAATTTCAGTTAACAATGGCATATGAGATTTCTGTTCCTTACACATAGCTATCTGAAAATATGGCCTCTTCGATCATTACTAGTTTTATGGTGCTTTTCGGTCCTTTTTGTTTCCTTTTCAGCCTGGACATTCTGCTAAATAATTTATTTTGTGTTCCACAGAGAAAGAAAAACCATACAGGTTTCAATTCGTAGATTTTAATTTATGAGTGAACTATCCCTTTAAATAAGACAGACAATTAACATTATCACTGCACAGATTTCTTTGATCCAGTTACACAAAAAAGGACAATCACATGCTCTTTGGTACTCAGAGAGCTGGACTGAGACACAAGTGAAACCTCTGACTCTGAGCTTGTCTGAGCATGACTCTCAATCAATCAGGACCATTTCAACAGCCCTGTTGTTTCCTCACCTGTGCAAGTGTCTGTGAGTATTTATGAGTCTGTGGTCAACAGCGACTTACCCACAAAACCCCCATTCAAGACCTTTACGGTCTCATTGTCTAGGTCATAAGTGCTCTCTAAACGCACAGCTGCCTGGCTTAGTGACACGCAAAAGAGAGGATACACCGTGAGAACAAAGGCTGTTATCTTTACATTCAAACAGAGTAGTTTTGTGAGGCTACTGTTACATGTCAAAGGCAGGTGGACAAATATAGATACTCATGTGTTGTTTGTGCATGAACATAAAAAGGAACGGGACATGACAGGATAGGTGGATAGGTGTGTGTGTGTGTGTGAGACGTCCTGGTACCTTGTACTCAGGTTGGCTGACTGTGTCAGTTGTCGAGATGGATGTGGTGCTGCTCTGTGCAGAGTCTTTAGAGTCCTGTTCCATGAGTTCTAGTGCGGGACCCTCAGGAACACTAGAAACCTACAAACACACACAATTACATCTCTAAGTAAAGCTAAGCAAAATAAACACAACAAAAATAAATAAATAAATAGTTACAATGATAGTTACATTGAAAGTCTATGGGGAAAATGTAAACAAAACCCCAAAACAAAAAAAACAAAAATCAAAACACAAAAAATAACAAAACAACCTCCCCCCAAACATAAACAAAACAAAAATAAAATAAATAGAAATAAATAAAAACATAATAAATACATAAATAAAAAATATACAAAACAAAACTAACCCAACCCCAAAACAAAAGACAAAACACAAAATAAAGCATTACAAAAAACACATAAATAAAATAAAAAATAAAAAATAAACAAAAACTTACAATGATAGTTACAATAGAAGTCTAGGGGGCAAATGTGTAGCTGCTGCTCTCGCAGATTTCAAATGCAATTACTTTTCTGTCAACACATTTTATGTGTTTTTACAAACTGTGAGACAAAGATTTTTATTTGATAATAATCAAAATTATTTGTCGTTAATAGAACATTAACCGCTTCTACTAATTAACTGGATTGAGATTTAATTAATGTCAGAATATTAATGTAATTAACAAACATGCCCTCTAAGGACTACTTTGCTACTTTATTCTCCATTGTTTTGCTTTAATTCCAGCTGTTTGATTGCCTCTTATGCCATTCCGGGGGTTCCTGAAGGATACTGACACACTTCCATTCACTTGTCAAACTATGCACCGCAAAAAGACATACTATAGAAAGAAATTCATATATATATGTAATATATAATAAAAGTTATAGGCTGCACTGCATGTTAGATTGATTATTTTGCATAATTGCATAATCTTAAGTCCACGTCATACTAACGAGAAATTATGCTTCTGACCACAAGTCGAGAGCTGTAGTTCTTCCAACCACAAATTTGTGATGCTGTTTGCGAATGTTCATTGATAATGACTGAACTTGTGATCATAGTTGGCTAACAATGCTTTTGGAAAACAGGTCCTTACCAGCCGGGTCAACTGCCTAAACTAACTATCTAATATTTATATATTTATTATATATTAATATTTATATTTATAATATTTATATATCTTGAAAAACTAACATTAGCTTTCTTTTTTCTATTCTATCTACTTGTTTCTTATATATATTAAAAAACAACAAAATAAACCCACTAGGTTTCTTTTTTCTATATTCGATCTACTCATTTTCTTTAAAAAAAATAAAGAAATAAAATTTTTAAAAAACTTTCTATGTGTACTGCGTTAGGCTAGCCAAGACTTGTCATAGCACTTTCATGTTGTTGATCTTTTGTTGGTTTTGATTGCTTCTAATGTCTTCATTTGTAAGTCGCTTTGGATAAAACCGTCTGCTAAATGACTAAATGTAAATGTAAATATATATACTGTATAGACTTGCAGCGATAATCGGTGTTGGCGGTGATACCGTTGTTAAGCCGCAACACCGGTTACGTCACCTGCACTCTGCGGCACCGGCCACCGGTTTTGATTTTGTATAGTAACAAAAGTAATTTAGTTCAGTTAGAGAACAGACACTACAATTAAAAACTGAACGCGGCTGCTCAATGCAGCGTGCCAAATGACAGTTGCATCACATATCAGATTTCATTTCATCATTCATCACGTGAGGAGAGTGAGTCAAGCTGACTGACAAGAAGAGTGAGGTGAGACAGACAAGATGATAGCGGATGATTTAGTTTCTAAACGAAATGCAAAAGAACTTGTTTGGCAATATTTTGGATTTTGAAAAGCCTGTTGACTTTTTCTGTTTATCTAAGGTGATTTTTGAAGTTTATTCAATTTAATTGGTTCCACAGTGTTTGCTGATTTTTATTTTATAGACCCTTTTTCTGTTAGTAAACATTGTGACGTTTTTCTGTGGGCGGGGCTTAGCTGGAGGCAGAAAGATTCCACTGACTGCTTCACTAACGCTAGCTATGAAGTTTGTTTACCTTGTTTTTTTAACAATGGCTGGAGAAAATTCCGATTTTACCTGCATATGTAAGGTCACTCACTGTGCAGGACCATGATTGTTATTTAAATAAGTTAACTTTAACGGACAAAGTCAGATTGACCGACCCTATGCTCATGGATGGACGATCTGACAGGATTACCTCCGATTGAGTGACTTGAGTCGCATATAATGTTAGAGAAACCTAAGGAGTAGTAAAGAGAAACTCGCCTGTGTGTCTATTTAGTCATGAAGATGTACATATATTTCAACTTCAGCAGGCTATTTTTACAGCTAACGTTACGTTAGAGTGAACTGGGCCAAAATACAAAAAGTTAAACATTCAATGTGATGATATATTATTTGAAGATGTATGTATCATGGCCAAATAGTTATTTTAAAGTATATAAATCCTTTTAAATGTATATATAAATCCTGTATGTAAATTATGTAAGTTAAGTTTACAATACTTTACATGCAGTACATTTAAAGGAAGATGTGAATAGTTTCTAGAAATAAAAATTCCAGAAATTAATTTTGAACTTTCTGTATTTGATTATTATTTCTTACTAAGTTCTTAGAAAGTCCAGCCACTATCAATCACAACAATGTATATTACAGATGATTAAGCATATAAATCGTCAGTTTGTTGTTTTACACACATGCACACAGACATTATTTCATAGTTGTAAGATGCATAAGAAATCTTTAGACACGTAACAAAAACCATAATCCATAAAAACAAAAGACAATACTTTATTTAACCTTTTCTGATAAGAAGTGAGGGCTGCAAACGCGAGCATTTTTGACGATCATTTCTGTCCAGTCTGCTCGTTCTATCTCGTTTAACCACAGCTGTCGTAATTTTTTTGTCTGGCAGAGGTAGCAGGTATGCGATAAAATTTCAAATCGGAGCCTGTACTATGTCGATTCTTGCATCCAACATCACAACAAGATGATATTTTAAGCTCCTTATGTAGCCGAATCTGCGCTGGTTTGAATGGGCCGCCTCCAGTTTTCCCTTTGTTTTGCCTCCAGCTAGTGTGGTGACGTAATCGTGACGTCGGCGCAAAAAGGGTCTATTTAAACTTTGTGTAATTTATTTATTTTACTTGACATCAAGGTGTATGCTGTGCCTCGAAGCTTTCTTATTCGTTTTGCTAATAAACGTTCTACATTTCTTATTTACTTGGTTCCACAGTGATTACTTATTTTCAGTTTTGTATACCTATTTAAACTCTGTGTAATTTATTTGTAGCCTATAGCATGGTGTATTTTTATTCGTTTTGTTAATAAAAGTTGTATAATTTATATATTGGCTAAGTGAGTTTGATGTTGTATTTTGTTGTTGTTTGAATTGCATTTAAGCAATTGACGAAGAATTGCTGGTAATTCAAAAGTGCAAGTAAAATGCGCATTGCGCTTTTAAGCTATTTAAAGGTGAAGGAAAGCGAGGAAAAGAGGGAAATCTCAAAAGAACTAAAAACGAACAATTGCTTTACATCAAATTGCCACTAATTTGAAAGTGAAAGTAAAATGTGCACGTTGCTTTTACAAGCTACTGTATTTAAAAGCGAAGAAAAGCAAGCACGATGATACCAGTATTATCGGTGTTGTCACATGTTGATTAACTGGTGGATAAATTTTCTCACCTTCACAATCCTAATACTGTATTTATTTTACATTTTTTTATATTTGAAATTGTTTTGCAAATTCTCTCCAAACCATAATGTCAGTCTTTGCTCATCTCGCCACAACACAGACAAAACAACTATGGAAAAAAGTCATAACATATTGAAAAGGAGGGGGAAGGGGCTGATTTTCCCTACTTGAATTTCCAAGACCACTGGCTGATCCAAGACCACTGGCTTTTGATTGGCTGGGGTACAGGCAACTTCAGATGTCTGACAACATAAAGACACAGTGATCGACAGCTCGACTTAAAGGTGTTGAGTTAAGTGTGAGGCGCTGACAGTGGTATGACAGCTTTAATCTGCCCCGAGGGTTATCTCTGTACATCGGCCTTGATTTCAGTATGTCTGACGGACAGAAATTCACTTAAAGAATAAAGAGGCTTTGTGTGAGTGAATGTGATCATTACCAGGTTGTTATGATCCTGTTTGCTATGTCCCCTCTCTCTGTTGCGGGGTTTACTGTGAGCTATCAGTCCTGCCTGAAAAATAGTCCTTGGACGAGGCCTTTGCCGCAGACCCGTCTCACAACCGGACCCAACGTCAGCCTTTTCCTAAAACCATAATGCCGTGACAGTTAGCTGATACATATGTAGAGTAAATAATTATTAGTGGTTTGACTTTTATGGGTTTTTCGATGGCCACCATCACTACAGTGTGGGGTGGCTTTTTTTTTTTTTACTGATAATTGATGTCAAATAATATTTTTTATTACACACACACACACACACACACACACATAACACTTTACAACAAGGTTTCATTTGTTAACATTAGCTAATGCATTAACTAACATAAACTACCTAGTGTTACTTTGTTAATGCTACTGAATAAATGTTCATATTCATGCTAGTTCATACAGCATTAATGTTAAAAGATACAACTTTTGATCTTAAAAATGTATTAATGTTAACATTAGCTAAGATTAATAAATGCAGTAGAAGTATTGTTCATTAGTTCATGTTAACTAATGTTAACAACTGAAAACTTACTGTAAAGTGTTACATAGGTTTATATATTATATTATAGCTGAAATTAATTGAAAATGTCTATTTATTATGATTAATTACTTTCTAAATTAACATGTTGTTTGCTGCATATTTACACTTTTATAGACAGGAATTGTCAAGTAATGAGCTTAACTCAACTTTCTCAATATTTCATTATTGAAATGAAATTCCATATTCTCAGTTCCATTTATTTAATAATTTTACCTAAAAAAGGTTAAAGGCAACCTGTTATGCACATTACAGCACCCGTTCAGTCTGTAAACTGTATAAATGCCCATAATATAAATCATATCCTCTATGTTTTGCTTTTTTTCTCTTTGCACTGGATGCACAAGTTTTATCAATACGGAGTAAAACCGCAGACAAGCATAAACACTACAGAACAGATATAAAATAGTAAATTCTGCTTATCATGATTTATCTGATTGTAAGGAGTCTTTTACACTAGAGAATGAATAGCCCTTATCACCTTGAAGGGTGAAATGTGTTGATGGTACAGATATGTATAACAACAACACACACATAGACATGCATACACATGCACTCAGTTTGCAGTTAGCGCGCATGTGTATTCCAGAGTGTTTGTTTAAAGGGGGAGCAGGAATGCCACACAATGTGATCTTCTGCATGTCTTATTTCATTATGCTGATAATGCACAGAGGGCCACAAAAGTGATACCAAACTCAGGTTTCTATGTGTTTTCCTGCAGGTTTCATGATGTTTGTTTATGAACGTGAATTGCGGTGAATGAATGGATGCATATATGATTACACCACTAATATTGTAGTGCTTTCTCCTCAATTATTTAACAATGCCATTGATTTAAAAAATTATATTTGCTGTAGTAAAGCAATTGTGTTTTGACCTGTTTCAGCCATGTGTTTGGAAACAGAAGCAAAATAAACTTTGGAACGTGAACCATTCTTTCAATGTGTGATAAGATCAGATGTGTAGTACATAAATTCTCACCTCACTGTAGGAGGAATCCCAGGCGCTGTCTTCCTCTGTGTCGGAGCGCTTACGAGATCTTTTTCTTCTGATGCTGTTCTCGCTCTCATCTGGAAGAATAAGAGGTTTTAAGAAATTGCAGACACTTACTGCATAATACTTCATCCTAGGCCTACCTGGTTATGAAATTTAAACACCAGCGTGATCATTTAATTTAATATATTCAACTGAATAACAGTATGTAGTATTTGTAGTAGTAATATAATATGTGACATAAATGAACGAAACTGTGTACGATAAAAAACAGAAATTAAATTAAAGACAAATATTGCTCCTTAATAATAAAGCTAATTTTTGACACTGTCTGTAACACTGTTGATTTCCATTGAAAGTACAAGCAAAAAAGCAAAGATATTGCACCAGGATAAAAATTATAACATATTGCTCCAATGTTGGGATGCACCGATATCATTTTTTCTCAGAACCAATCCAATACCGAAAATTCTGAGTATCAGCCTATACAGATCCAATCCGATAACAGCACAGTTCGTTTTTTTATAAATCAATGTAGAATTTCTATACTTCTGTGTGTTGACCTGATCATCACTGTTTTGTGTGTTAAACACAATCTACTAAATATAGACAACTTCATTTGAAAGAAAAATAACATGAAAAAATATATAATCATAATAATATGACAAAAATACTACTATAAATTAGGTTAGCGGATAATTCAGCAGCAAAATTTATTCTAGAAAACTCACATGAGTGCACAATAATTTTATAAAATCTAAACATTTAGTGAAATAACTTTATTTAGTGGGGAACAAATATAAGTGAATAAGTGTAGGACTAAATCTGGTAAAATGTTACATTGCTCTTTATATTGTTGTAAAATACATTCATAAAGTAAATACAGTATATTCTGTCATAGCAAATCAACTAGGGATGTAACGGTATGAAAATTTCTTATCACGATTATAGTGACCAAAATTATCACGGTTATCAGTATTATCACGGTATTGTTAAAATGTGCTGGAGATGTTCAAAAAGTACCGACACATAAATCACTTCACCAAGTTTTATATTTAGAAATCAACAAACAGAAAATAAAATAACTTTTTGTTTGAATAATCACTAAAACAATAACATTACCAATGATGTTCGGATTTTAAATGACAACTTGACTGACAACAGTTTAATAGCATGTTCAAATATTTAATGTAAATGTTCAAATAAAGCTTTGAAAAAAGTTTCATATAAAGGTAAACCTCACATTTCAGCCTTTAAATAAAGACAAGGGTTAAGTCAAAATGATCATTTATTAATAAATGATTATATGTATATATGTATTATCTGCTCCATAAATAATTCTAGATAACTTATCTGAATTGTTTAAATGTGTAGAATCCACATAATCTTGTTTTTCACCAACCGGTCAAAATTTACAGCAGGGCATGCAAATTCGCTCTGTTTTTGGCCAGACAGAAACTGCTCACAGGCTGAATGTAAATATAAATCTTTGTAAATCCACTCTCTGACAGCAGGTGGTGCTTTATATGGAAAAGCTGAATTTTAAAATAGCGCAAAAAAGCTTAAAGGTGCTGTATGTAGGATTGACACCCAGTGGTTGAACTAGGTATTGCAGTCCAAATTCAAAATATTGGAGCTGGTTTTTTCACCCGGCCCCTCCTCCTCAGACTTGACGCACACGCAGGTTGCCAGATTAACCAGATTAACGACACCAACAGGAACGAGCGACCATGCTGATGAATGAAATTAAATACACTGTGTTTTCTGCCAACTGGCAACCCGGGGTGCCGAAATACAATTGGGTAAACTGGCAGTGGGCGGGTTTCAAACACAGACATTCCGGGCCGGAATACACATTTTCAAAGGAGAATAACTGACTGTAGAATTGTTTTACAGATGAACAAGTATGTTAATTTAGCATGTTTCTTAAATATCTGCAAACATATTATGGTATTTTTATGCTTTAGTAGAGTCAAAATCCTACATACAGCACCTTTAAAATTAACCAGTTTTGTCCAATGTGCAACACAAATACCACTGCTAAAATCTCGGCAAAAGTAGTCTGGGGTTTCATGACCCTTTAAATGTATAGCACATTAATGGAGGTAGCAACATATGATAGATAAGACGAACAAGAAAGGCTATTAATAATCTTTCATTGTGCAAAAATATTATAATACGAAAGGCTCAATACAGAGCGCCACAAAGTGCTTATGCGCATCCCGTGCGCAGAATGATGCACTTGAAGTCACAGCGCTCCACATAGAAATGTTCAAAGCACAAAGTGAAGAGATATTGATGCATAATGTATTATATCTGTGCTATAGTTTATTACAGTTTTAAATTTCAGTACTGTGTGCTCTTAGGAGAGTTTCATCGTTTTAACTGTTCGTAAACGAACACGACACGCAGTTTGAATACAGAATGGAGGATGACAGACAGCCGCAGCGGCGAGAAGAGTTTACCTCAACTTGAATTTAAGGACTTAAATATTCATCTGTGTCAGTCCTGTGTCCCTGTGTCTTGTGTTTTTCTCCTCATATGCCTTCCCCTTGACCCAGTTTCTCCCTCATGTTAATTGTTCCCTAGTTTTACCAGTGTTTTATTAATTATCCTCGTTTACTCCTGATTACTTAAGCCCTGTGGTTGGAACGGTATGTGGAGGATTTCCTCGAGCTTGCTAACCAGCTGAGCTGGCACGACGCCGCTCTTGGTGCGTGCTTTCAGCTGGGGCTGGATGACGAGACGATTTGCTGTGATCTTCCGTGTGTGATTTGCCCCTGATCGAGCTGATTAATCTCGTTCTTTATTTAAATGGTTCCAATTTTGAAGTTGAAGAAATGAAGGAAAAGTTTCAGTCTCGTCATCCAGTCCCCTCTGAGGCATGCCGTGTCTCGCCAGCTCACCCCATGCCAGGAACCCCCACGTACCGCACCAATGGCTCGGACCGCCTGCCCCACCCCAAATACCCCCATATCCTCCGAAGCTCCACCATCGTCCTCAGCCCAGAAACACCGGCCGTTCCCCAGTCAGGCCAACCGACCGCTGCTCACTCAAGCCCGCCGGCCGAGGGTTCTATTTCCTAAGTTTAACCCCGAGAGGGCTCCAGTTCCTGAGTTAAGCCCAGTGAGAGCTCCCATTCCCACATCCAGCCAAGAAAGAGACTTTTGTCCCCAGTTAAGCCCAGAGAGGGCTCCAGTCTCCGAATCCAGGCCAGATAAGGCTCCAGTGCCTGCTCCTCCAGAACCCATCCTGGCCGGTCGGCCCCTAATTTCCCCCAAGGAATTTTTTTGGGGGGGCTATAGGGGTCTGGCCGTAGGGGCTGGCACAAGGGTCGAGGCCAAGGCCCCGGAGGCTGTCCCGCTATGCCTGCCTGGTCTGCCCGATCTGCCATGGCGCCTCAAACTGCCTGTTCCACTATGGGTCCCAGAACGGGTACCGCTCTGGAAGCCGGCCATCCCGGGGAAGCCTGTCCTGAGGGGCAGGACAGGACGGATGTTGTTAAGGCGTGGGACACACCTTCCAGGAGGGGGGAGTAAATGTCAGTCCTGTGTCCCTGTGTCTTGTGTTTTTCTCCCCATGTGCCTTCCCCTTGACCCAGATTCTCCCTCATGTTAATTGTTCCCTGGTTTCACATGTGTTTTATTAATTATCCTCGTTTACTCCCGATTACTTAAGCCCTGTGTTTTCCTGTGTCTTATGTCATTTCGTATCTCCGTGTTCCATGCATTTGTGTTCATTAAAGCTGCAGTCTGTAACTTTTTTTAGTTAAAAATGATCCGAAATCAATATTTGAGCAAGTACATAACCAGCCAGTGTTCAAAACTATTGCCTTACTTTAGCCCAATTCACAATGGTTAGATTATAATAATGTTTTCTAATTTGAGTGGTACGGGTAGGTTTTCGTGGGAAATTCAAGCATGGCACTGCATCATAACGTCATGTCTGTAAACATAAAGAAGTTGTCCCGGCTAGTAGGCTATCGTATGTGAGGAACCTGCAGGTGATGGATCGTTTATAGCCTTTTCTCACAGCAGCTAGAATAATTAAATGTATCATTTTGTGTTTATGAAACACATGTGAATGAAATTAAATTATATTCCAGTTTTAAATGTGCTTCTGATTACAGATAGCAATTTGATTTGATTGTAATTCAAATGGCATGACAATTAAATTAGACTGTACAGAAATTGAAATTTACATGCTAATACACACTATACTCATAGTCACGCAATGCTGATGTTGTAACAATAATAATTTTTGAATAAAATATAACAATAATAATAATTTGCATGGTTTGATGTGATATGAGCTAACCGATCATTAGATTAAATCACCATTGGTAGTGCGATGTATGGTAATACTTTTTACCGCAGTTGATCAGAACAAACATGGCAGACTTGTTACTTACTTGTCCAGATGACAATATACGGTGAAAATTCTTATTTGGGTCATACATTCCAAGACGTAGGCTGGAATCTGTGATTGCAAAGTACAGTAAACATCCACACTGGTGCGGTGACTGACAGCTACACATTCGCCTCAAAACATTAGATTCATCCGCGCTGGAGCCGTGCCGGAATACAGACCACGCAAGGAAGATAATTCTGCATACAACTGCAATTTCAGGTTTTCAAACAGAGATGGTGACAAAGAGGCAAAACTTACAGACTGCAGTTTTAAAGATTGTGAAGATTACTCCTCGTCTCCTCGTTCTCTTGCTCCAAGTGAAATTGTGACAATCTGTACCTCACATTGCTTTATAATGGGGGTTTTTTTGCCTTTCATGGGGCTTAACAATATCACAGAATAGTATATACAGAATATCGGATTTGGATCGGTCTCATCTGACCGATACCTGATCCGGCAGAAAATGTCAGTATCGTAGCCAGTACCGATACTGAATATCGGATCAGTGCATCCCTTCTCCAAAGTACGGCCACATTCGTGTTAAAATAAGACTAGTGTGACAGAATTGCTAAAGTTATATCCAATTTTTTAATTCCTGTCATAAAAGATTCCTGTAAAAACAGGTTTATATTTTACAGGAATAACATCTAGTACTTTCTAGTTTATTGCTTGACCTGCTTTTATGTCTTTGCAAGTTGTGTTTGCTTGTCTGTTTCAATTTTGTACCACTTTGTTTGTTTGTCTAAGCTTTTGCTTAAGTTTTGTTTTAATTGTAATGTATTTATTGATGTATGCCAATTAACAACTGGCTGGGGACTACAGCTGGAAATTAGCCGTAGAGGCTAAAGCTGCTCTTTTCATTAAAAGAGGTTGTCCACATTACTATAAACCAATAAAGTAAAGTAAAGTAAAGTACTAGTAATAAAATGAAAATATATTAAATTAGGTCTGTGTACCTGCGGGTGAGGCTGCGCCTCCATTCTGTTTGGGGCAGAAAGGTGAAGGTGGCTCTGCCGCAGTCAGCGGGCTGTTCTCATTGGTCATCTCCAGACCGCTGTCGTTTTCTGACAATCCCTCTCCTACTGACATGTCACCATTCACAGCAGCCTGAAAAAAAAAGAGACATTCTGTTTAGAACATTTGGACAACTCACAATCTTCAATATCAGACAAGCACCTGGCACAACTAAATGGGTGTGTGACGGTACAGGTGTTCGCTATTCCCATTTATAAAAAAAGATACTAATGGTGGGCAGGCCCAAACATCTCTACAACATCACTGTCACTGTAACACAGTGCCCATTATAGTTATCAATGAATGATGACATTTAGCACCAGAGTTTGGGTCATGCTAACCAGCCGAACCTCGACCCCTTGACCCTTTCTTTTGCACTGTGTTGACAGAAAATATTTTTACCTATTGGAGGAAAACTAGATGTACACACCTGAAGAGAAACACCTTTAATTCCATCAAGTACAGTCTTAAAACACCTAGTGAACAAGATAAATTTCACAATAGTAAGGAAAAAACCCATATCTCACTTCTTTTCTTGAAATGCCTCAAAGAGAAAAATGAACATATATGAATACATATGTTTATAATCTTATGTACATTGATTAGATCAAATTTGGTAAATGTGTTAAGCCAGTGAAATTAAACTTGGGGGACACAAGATTGAAAACCCCTGGGCTACTAGACGTCAAATATATCCCGTTCTGGAAATCTATTACGTACACAACAAAATAAAATAACAGAATTTTCCTTTCTCTCATTTGCTTTGATGATGTACAGAATACAAAAACCCTGCCGGTCTTGGCTGCTGTACTTTTAATTCTCATCAGGTTTCTTTTGTTGTGCCAGAAGCAGTTGTGTTGTGACTTGAAGAAGATCAGTCCACTGACAGAGCAAAGTGTCAACACAAAATATACAACAAATACATGGCCGTGCTCTGAGAATGAATGTATCTGCTGTATGTGTTTGGTCATGCCTCTATTGCTTGCGGATAAGTTGACATCCCTGAGCAATTGATGACTTTTTAAGTGCTTGCTTTGATGCTTCTTGGATACATTAATGTTTCACTTTTGGAGGTACCCTGTTGCACGATTTCCACAAAAATATAAAGCAGCACAATTGTTTTCAATAATGCTAACAATAAGAAATGTTTCTTGAGCTGCAAATCACTGACACTGAAGATTTAAGTAATGATGCTGAAAATTTAGCTTTGCATCACAGGAATAAATTATATTTTAACATTTACATTTTAAAATAGGCCTACATTCAAATAGAAAACAGTTATTTAAATGATAATAATATTTCACAATATTTCAGTTTTTAATGTTTTTCATCAAATAAATGCAGCCTTCATGAGCATAAGAGACTTGTATTTGTATTGTATTATATTGTGTATTTACAATAATTTTTTGGTCATTACTTTTTTCTTAAAGGCTGTGCTATTAGACTATTTAAGACAAATATGTTTTAATAGTGTCTTAACTTATCTAGCATGTGTGATTGTGTGATAAGCTTGAATCATTTTAATGACTCAGATCACAGTGTCCTTTTCTATGAATCAAAAATTTGTTTGTCCCTCAAAAAAAACCCTGCTTCGCATTTTACAACCCGAATTCCAGAAATTTTTTAAATTTGAATAAAATGAAAAATAAAATGAATTTCAAATCACATGAGCCAATATTTTATTCACAGTAGAACACAGATAACATAACAAATGTTTAAACTGAGAAATTTTTACAATTTTACGCACAAAATGAGCTCATTTCAAATTTGATGCCTGCTACAGGTCTCAAAATAGTTGGGACGGGGGCATGTTTACCATGGTGTGGCATCTCCTCTTATTTTCAAAACAGTTTGAAGATGTCTGGGTATCGAGGTTATGAGTTTCTGGAGTTTTGGTGTTGGAATTTGGTCCCATTCTTGCCTGATATAGGTTTCCAGCTGCTGAAGAGTTCATGGTCGTCTTTGACGTATTTTTCGTTTAATGATGCGCCAAATGTTGTCTATAGGTGAAAGATCTGGACTGCAGGCCAATTCAGCACCCGGACTCTTCTACTATGAAGCCATGCTGTTGTAATAGCTGCAGTATGTGGTTTTGCATTGTCCTGCTGAAATACACGCCGTCTGGAGGGGAGCATATGTTGCTCTAAAACTTTTATATACCTTTCAGCATTCATAGTGCCTACCAAAACATGCAAGCTGACCATACCGTAGGCACCCCCATACCATCAGAGATGCTGGCTTTTGAACTGAACGCTGATAACACACTGGAAGGTCTCCCTCCTCTTTAGCCCGGAGGACACGGCATCTGTGATTTCCAACAAATTTCAAATTTGGACTCGTCTGACCATAAAACACTTTTCCACTTTGAAATAGTCCATTTCAAATGAGTCTTGGCCCACAGGACATGACGGCGCTTCTGGACCATGTTCACATATGGCTTCCTTTTTGCATGATAGAGGTCTAGTTGGCATCTGTAGATGGCACGGCGGATTGTGTTTACCGACAGTGGTTTCTGGAAGTATTCCTGGGCCCATTTAGTAATGTCAATCACAGAATCATGCCGATGATTGATGCAGTGTCGTCTGAGGGCCCGAAGACCACGGGCATCCAACAAAGTTCTTTGGCCTTGTCCCTTACGCACAGAGATTTCTCCAGTTTCTCTGAATCTTTTGATGATGTTATGCACTGTAGATGATGAGATTTGCAAAGCCTTTGCAGTTTGACTTTGAGGAACATTGTTTTTAAAGTATTCCACAATCTTTTTACGCACTCTTTCACAGATTGGAGAGCCTCTGCCCATCTTTACTTCTGAGAGACTCTGCCTCTCTAAGACATCCCTTTTATAGCTAATCATGTTACAGACCTAATGTCAATTAACATAATTAGATGCTAGATGTTCTCCCAGCTGAATCTTTTCAAAATTTCTTGCTTTTTCAGCCCTTTGTTGCCCCCGTGCCAACTTTTTTGAGACCTGTAGCAGGCATCAAATTTGAAATGAGCTCGTTTAGTGGATAAAAGTGTAAAATTTCTCAGTTTAAATATTTGTTATGTTTTCTATGTTCTATTGTGAATACAATACTGGCTCATGTGATTTGAAAGTATTTTAAGTTTTCATTTTATTCAAATTTAAAAAACGTCCCAACATTTCCAGAATTCAGGTTGTAGATATAGTCTATTAAAATGTTATATTTGCCATATTTAGTAGCGATACACTGAAATTAAAATTCTGGGCCGAAAACCGAAACTGTTTTTTAAATAATTATTTATTAATTTCATTAAATAATATAAAATAATTTTACAAGACTTTGCAATAGAACTCGATAATTCTAATGATACTGAATTTATCCCTAATATTTAGTTTATGGTGCCTTTAAAAAAAAAAAAAAACTTTGGTCGCACTTTATTTTAAGGTCCAAATCTCACTATTAATAAATCTCACTTTATAAATATTAATAAACAGTCAATATGTTATTAAAAGGCATGCTAATATCCAACTAGTTAATAGTAAGAATTGGCCCCATACTAAAGTGTTACCAAAACTTAAACATAAACTTAGACATTAATATCAAAATTTACATAAATATCATATAGGTGAAAAATATTCATATGATATTACATTTTACAGCTTTAAACCCAGCCCTCATTTGAATATTTGAACAATAGAATCAGTGTTTCTGTATGTGGACATGCATATGAAAATTGAAAACTATACTAATGAACCAGAGATAACACTGTTTTCTATAAGTACAGGCACAGAGTAAAGCACACAGGCTGAATATTGTGTGTTCATGGATGTAGGAACAATACAGGCTGCTGTCGCATTTCTGTGCCGTCCACTGGAATGCCAGACATCTTTCATGCCACAGCTGTGCTGCAGCAGATCAGAGGTCTTGCCAACATGCATACACACACACTACCACCAACCACAACAACCACGCTGAATGTGTAAAAGGTTAGTCCTTACTGTTTTAAATAAAGAAATGGTCTGTGCATGCAAATATTTTTCATGAATATTTTCAACTCAAACTTCTACAAACCAATTTGCTCAATGCACCTGTGCAGTCTCAGATGTGTGTTTGTAGTAATTTAACAACAGCTTTGAACACAGCTCATCCAAGCAGACTTTAGAGTCTTGAATGGATAGTTCACCCAAAAATGAAAATTATACCATCATTCACTCACTCTCACGCCATTTCAAACCCATAAGACTTTGGTTAATCTTCAAAGCACAAATGAAGATATTTTAATGAAACCTATGAGGTTTCTGTCCAAGTAACTAAAGCGTAGGAGATCCAAAAAGGTCTTAAAGGCGTCACACAGCAAAACTAATCCATATGAATCAAATGGTTTAATCAGTCTTGTGAAGTGACTAAAAGCTTAAATTAAATCAGTACATTATATAAAGCCATCATATCTCTTCACAAGACTTGGATTAAACCAGATTATAAATTTCATGGGTCTGGAAATGATGACAGGATTTTCATTTTTGGGTGAACTATCGCTTTAAGTATGTGTTTTATAATAACACAATGACTTGAACAATAACTCACATAGGAATGACAATCCTGAAACATGAATTATTGCTTATGTCGTCAGCATGATGCATGACCAAAAAAAATCTCTTTATAGATCAAAGCAAGAGCTGCTCAAATCACCCACAAGAATGAGCTTTCATAAAACTAAACCATGTATTCCGTTTAAGGAGGCAAGTAGAGGCTGGAGAGGTGAAAGGGTTCATGGGCTCCTTCAGTCTTTCAGTTTATCTTTCTGCTGGCTCCTAATGACGCCCCCTGCACTGGTTTTGCCTAAAGGGGCCCCCGGCCCCGTCCTCAAGCTTTTGAAAGGCCGAAGAAAGTCAGCAGATCAAACCAGGTGGCTCAGATCCCCTTTATACCACGTAATACTACACACACACCAAGGAATAGCAATGTGTGAAAACTCACTGTTATTTCCCAGAGTTCTGTGTGTGTGTCTGCTGCCATGCTTGCCAACCATGTGAACACACACTCCCACAGTAGCCAAAGGCATATTTGAGCACACTGATGAGCGGAGAGGCTCATCAGATAACAGTTATGTTAAAGCAGACATACATAATACCAGACAAGATGCAACATGAGCAAAATGTGGAAGCACATGTCATGTCCTCAAACCTGTAAGACAACTTGTTTTAGCCAGTAAAGCCTGTTATCACACAATTAATCCACGAGTGAAACTCAAAATGACAACACAAACCATAGAGTTTCCAGCCTTAAAGGGATAGTTCACCCAAAAATGAAAATTCTGTCATCAGAATCATTCATCCTCATGTCGTTCCGAACCTGTATGACTTTCTGTGGAACGTAAAAATTACATTTTGATAGATGTTGGTAACCACACAGTTTTGGTGACCCCTGAGAACTCTCTCCTCTGCATCATGAGTAGACACGCCCCTTACTGCTGATTGGCTACAAGTTTGTTTTGGTACTGGGCCCGTTTTATAAAGCATTTTTGAAAAAAATGCATACCCCACCTTTAAAGGCTTAGTTCACCCAAAAATTTAAATTAGGCTGTGTTTTACTCACCCTCGAAGCATCCTAGGTGTATGTGACTTTCTTCTTTCAGACGAATCCAATCTATGTTATGTTAAAAATTGTCCTGGCCCCTCCAAGCCTTTCAATGGGGATAAACGGGTGTTTGCTGGATCCAGTTTGGAAGACGTGAAATAAAGTGCGCGCATCCGTAATAAAACGCGCCTCACATGGCTCCGGGGGTGAATAAAGGCCCCCTGTAGCGAATCCATGCGTTTTTGAAAGATAAATATCCATATTTCAAATGTAAAAAACACTTTTTTTCTCACTTCTGCTGACTGTGGTACGTGGAAGACGATCAGTCGAATGACGTAGGACGCTACAAACTTGTAGCCAATCAGCAGTAAGGGGTGTGTCTCCTCATGATGCTCATGCGTTCACATGGCGGACATTAGCCGAGCCAAGCAACAACAGAAAGATAGAGATGGTGGATAAAAACAAAAGAGGAAAACGTCTGCGAAACAAAAGAAGGCTTACACCGGATGCCGCACCGCAACAGCTAAAGTCTGTCTACACTGGATTTACCACCCCACCAAAGCGACCGTTGAAAATAATTTGAAATTTGTGTCAATATGTCATAAATAGAATGCGGCAGCAGTTTACTGTCGGGGATTTGTCGTGTCGCGGCGCACCGCACAGCATCCAGTGTAGACAGCATCACTGATTATAATGAGTTCTACAGTATTTTGTCGCGCTGTCCCGCTCACGTCCAGTGTAGACACAGTGTTATGATAAGGCAAGAAGTAGGACCCGTGTAATTATCGGATCAGCTTTCCAGCGCTGGAGAGAACTCAAGGAGCGGGAAGGCCTGCGATTGGACGCCGAGGTTGCTTTGTTCTTTCTCGATAGGTGAGTAACATTGGTTTTGCTTTGTTTCACAGAACTAATCGTTGCCGTACGTATGTGTGGGGCGGAGCTATCAAAATAGGGGTGAGACCCTTTTGGGGTAGGGGCGTGTTTGTTTTGGTGATTTCAAATGTCAACATTGGCTACTAGAAATCACTTACCCCACCTTTAATCTTGATAATAAATGAATCTGTCAATCATTTCTTCATTAATCAATAAAATCAACATTACACATCTGCCCAACGCTCTCCAGTAAACAAAGTTCAGTGCATTTATATAATGTATATGTACTGTAAGTTAATACAATATATACTTCATTGTGGTCTAAAATTTATAGGTTACAAAATAAAAGTGAAGTAATTTTTTTCATTTAAAACCTAATGATCCAAAATAACAATCTTAATGATATGTAAAGTACATGCACACAGTGTGATGTAATTGATGCTTAACTATTTATTCAATTGATTTTGGACGCACTGCTAGATAGAAATAGAAATGCTTGCATTATAAGAATATCACCATATAAGAATAATAACCAATGTGACCATATAAAGTTGTTTTTTTTCCTTCCCTTCTTTCTTTCAGATTGTGAAATTGTTGATGGTGTCTGTTGCTCCCCCCTGCCTGATGTTTGTTTGAATGGATGTTGTTTTGTTGATTTAAAGAAAATAAAAAGTTGATCACAAAAAAAGAATAATAACCAATGTGCCTTTTTTATAGAAACTACTTTTATAGAGAACTTCTGTTCTCCATGAACAGCCCAATTACCTAATTGATTATTAAATATTTTGTCTATTAATTTGATTAGAAATTCTGATCCAGTTTTAAAGCCATATTCACTTGATATTTCAAAAAAAATAAAAAATAAATACTACTAATAATTTTTTTTTTCTGAATACTTATGAATGCCTCAAACAAACTGAGTTATCCTCAAAACTTTTGACTTATAACATGCACTGTAAATGGAAAGGGTGCCGGGATTACTTTATCTTCACATTCAGGTCATAAAAATGGCAAGACTATAACCATACTTTCAGGATTTCAGAAAGAAATAATGGTATCGTGACAACCCTACACCACAGACTTCCATTTCTGTCAGCGCATTTTTCTTTTCAAACTAAGGCGAGTTAAAATTACTCTCTGTGGTTACTGACAGCATATGAAAAATTGTGTCAGTAGCTTAACCCGTATTTAACCCAAACATTCCTTTAAGTTAAAAAGAAATAATGATGTTCAGAACACTGACATGCTGCAACAGAGTAAAAGGAGGTCAGAACCTTTTAAGACGTCTCATAATACAGATTTGTTAGTACAGACTAGGTTCAGTTGAGCTCAGATTGACATGGCACGTGTTCCTGGGCATGAATGGCCAGTGTGCTTCTCTCTCCTCCCCGGCCAAGCAGCTGGTCTCTGGGATCCAGAGCACTTCCTCGGCCAGGTGCAGCGTTCAAAGAGTCTGCGCTCGCTCTTTATCTCTCTCTCTTTGCACTCTATGGAGCGCAGGATCAGAAGAAAGTAATGAAGCAGTCTTGCCTCATTTACAGTCACAAAGAATATGGAGAAAAATCCGTTAGAAAGTAAAAAATTCAGAACAAAGTTGAATCGAGCTTCCATTGAAAAACCTGTCAGAGCAGCTCTTCCACCAAAAGAACCAGACACTGCCATTTTTCCCCCTCTCTCCCTTCTCTAATCCCATACATTCCACTGCACATTTGGCCTCATTTTGAACCCAAAACACCAGAGACGAGTGAGACACCCACACCACTCCACACCTCCACACACTCTTTGTGTGCACGTAGGAGAGAAAAATGGTTTTTGATGTGAAAGTAAGGCAGATTTCATTAAAGTGATGCAGACACTGGAATAGTATGTCGGGGTGGATGTTGGATTTTTAGTGAATAGAGGTCAAAGCTATTACATAATATTAGAATGTAAATAAGACTGCACAATATACAAGAAAAATACAAAACATTCATTCGTGCCATCCAGATTTTGGCCATTCATTGTAATTGCATTAATGTGGCAAGTGA
The DNA here is from genome assembly GCF_012432095.1 of Onychostoma macrolepis. NCBI lineage: Eukaryota > Metazoa > Chordata > Actinopteri > Cypriniformes > Cyprinidae > Onychostoma > Onychostoma macrolepis. The sequence continues at coordinate 19,456,463 of NC_081177.1, read as the reverse complement.
ATGCAAGAATGTGTAAAGGGATGGCAAATCATGACAGAACCTAATGCTATCCCAACACTCCTTCTTTATCTTACCGTGGCAGTCATCTTGTCACTTTCCGCCATGATAGCGGAGGAGTACTTGTTGGATGGCATCACTATTTAAGTCGTCTTTTTTATTTCTTCTTCTCAATCCTGTCAAAAAAAGAAACATTAGACTTGGATAAATGGCAAAACATAGCAAATATGACTTCAAAAAAACATAAAGGGCCTTTAGGAAACTCAAATATCTTTTGAGGACAATAAATAGAAAAATAGGTCAGGTCAAGTCAAGTCAAGTCACCTTTATTTATATAGCGCTTAATACAGTGCTGATTGTGTCAAAGCACCTTTACAGTGTCAACAGGAAAATACTTTGTCAATAATGCAAGAGGACCATGATGAACAGTCATTTTTCAATTCAATGAATCCTCTAAGGTCATCAGTGATGTCATCATCCAGTTCAGCTCTCTTCCAATAGTGTATGTGCAATCAGTCAAGCATCCCCAAATAAGCAAGCCAAAGGCGACAGTGGCAAGCAGAGCTGGTAGAAGTAATCTACTTACAAATTGTAATCTGTTACTGATTCCAGATTACATGACAAAAATTGTAGTCAGTAACATAATCCGTTACATTACACATTTTAGGTAATATAATCAGATTACTTTTGGATTACTTTTAGATTACTTTTGACTTAACTCGTTTATCACATTGATTTAAATGGGATTATCTTGTACCATAATGATGTAAAAATACAAAGAGTAAGAAAATGTGTTCCATTCATTGTACTTTACAACAGAAAGTGTATTAAACATTATTACATCAATGTTTCCCAAACTAGGGTTTGTAAAGGAACTGCAGGGGGTTTATGAGTTTAATGAAAAGCTAACAATTAATTAAATCATAAATTTTTTTTAATTAAAATAAATCATTTTAAAACAAAGTCCCTTTCAAAGAAAGTCTCTTCACTCAGCAGCCATATTGCAATGCCTCCAGGCAGCTCATAAAAGACGAATCCTGAAATCTCAAAAATTCATGACCCATGAATGTTGTTTCTTATGTTCAAATACCATTTAAAAAGCTTATTTTTCAGGCTAGACCAGCCAATGCGCATGCACAGTCATAACGTGCTTATAACTGTGCATGGCAAGGCCTCCAGGTGCATTCTACAAGAAATGGCTAAAGGACATTGTGCTTAAGTCTGCAGACAAGAACGTGCAAGTACACACACAAAGGCACTTACTTCTTAACTTCTATGGATCTCATTTCAAGTCCATTATCTAAGTGACAATGCGTAAGTTTTCCTTATGGGTCCTATAAACACACATGCTCTCTCCACAGCCCAGTGGGAGAACTGAGAAGTGAATAAGAGTAAATACAATAAGAGGCCACATCAAAGGTCTGTATGAATGACAGAGATTGTCGACTGAACCTAATGTGAGGAAGGTTTTTGTATTAATGCACTTTTGAGTATGTATGTGTGTGTTTGAATTGGCCACAATGATCACAAAACCTATATTAAGTTTCACATAAAAAGAGATTAGGATCATTATCAAATTCTATTATGAATAATAAAATTACAACACAAAACATGTTTCCTCAAGTACTGTAAGTGCATAAAAGAAGGATAGTTTCAAATGGTGCGTTCAAGTACTCTTTGTTTGTGTTTACGATTTGGGAAAATATGCAAATACAAAAGTTTTTAGTCCATTTAAGAATGTGCTGCGAAATGAATTGTTATTCTATTGAAATCGTACAATAACATTTATAAGTGTAACGGATTATCAAAAGAAAAACAATGGTGAGCGGGGACTTGGTTCTGTACATTGGTTGTTAATTAGATTTGTAGATATGGGCACTGCACTCAAAAGTGGAGGCAAATTAACCGAAGACTTTAGATATACCAACACGCAATATGGTGGAATACGTTCTGTTTTCTAAATAAAAGAGCCATGAGGCCAAAATATATAAAAACAATATTGATTCGCTAAGATCAAATGTGGGAGGGTCTTGGGCGCAGAATGACAATCCCCTGATGACAATCTGAGACAAGCCAATTAGAGCACAGCCTCAAGTCACATTAATTTCAAAAGTTTAGACCTAATAGACACCCATTAGTCCGGCGCACCACACACACACACACACACACACAAATACAGTTTTTATTTTTTTTATTTTTAATAGGTGCTAACATGCTAACATGCAATTTCGTGATTAATTTGCAATATATATTTAACTTATTTTTAAACATGTTGAAGTTGGCTTCTTCCCTGGCTAACTTGATGGCCAGCCACCACTGCTTCTGAAAGCTAAAATGTCAAATGAACAAATGGACCTAATGAACAAATGCTCGTGGTTGCCATTGTAAGCCCTCAACACTGCAAGTACACATGAAGAGTGCCATTTGGGTCAGAGCCAAAGAAACAGTGAGTGTTCTGAGACGTCCGATTAGGACTGCACATGCGCATTTGCTGGTTCAGCCTGAAATATAAGATTTTTCTATGCTATTTGAGCATAAAAAAACAACATTTAAGGGACCATTCAGGTCAGATTTTGTTGTTGATCTCAGGATTTCCCTATTCAAGTAAATACGACTTGGTCTTGGGTGCCTGAAATAGCTGCCTGGAGGTGTTGGAAATATGGCCACCAAGTGAACAGACTTTCCTTGAAAGGGACTTTGAGTAAACCTTAGCTTGCAGGGGCGGGTTTAGGCAGAACACGTGACTGGATAAGTCCTGCATGGTTGTGGCTAGAAGGGATACAGCTGCCGCTACTGGGCATGGGCACATCAATGTAGTGTAATTTTTGTCACACTGTACAACAATAATTACTTTTTTTGCATTATTGTAAGGGGTAGGTTTAGGGTTGGGTTGGTGTAGGTGTAGACGTTAATAAAACACAATCTAATACGTAGAAAATTTAATTTCAATGTTAGTTTCCGGTCGGAGCTGTATCCCTTCTAGCCACAACCCTCCTGCACAGAAGCCTGTTGTCCAGTTATGACTTTTTAGTTAAAAATTAAAGGTCAAAATACATGTTGAAAACATACATGGCATAACATGCACTAAGAAAAATCATAGTGTGAATTTTCATTTCATGCTGAAGTTAAAAGACAAGTTTTAAACAAGTTTTAAACGAATGGAACATCACTACTGTAGTTTCTTAATCTGCGTGAACCGTGAATACAGATGTGACCTGACAGAAAAATAAGACGAGTTATTAAATGAACGACTTAGGTTTTGGTTAAACTCTCAGATAGCCTAGTAACCTAATAAAAGCCGAGAGAAGGTCGCGGTATTCGAGCTGGCCGTTTCGTTCCAACTTCAATGTGCAGTCTCATTGTTAGTAGAGATTTGATTGAAGTCTGAGTCATTTCTATGCAGCAGCGCAAAGCCAAAGTGACGGCGCGGCATTCCTTCGAGAGGCCCCGCGGGCACGCCGTACACTGACGCCAATTAGCACGTTACCCTTGCTCAGATGCACGCTCAACTCAACTCACATTCACCCCGCCGCGGAATTCTCCTGCACTCAGCGCTCCCTCATTTATCACACGCGCTCACATTTCTATTGTTTTAAAGGGACAGCTCAATCGAAAATGAAAGTCTTGCGTCATCATATACTCGACCTCATGTTGGAGCAAACCTGTGTGATTTCCTTTCTTCATTGGAACACAAAATGAGCGGTTAGGCAGAATGACAGCCTCATTCGTCGTTATTCACTTTCCCTAAAAGATGCAGGGAAAGTGAACGATGACCGACGTTGTCAGTCCCTCACATTCTGAATAACGTCTCAAGAAGGAGTATGTTCAAGTAAAAATGACAGAACTTTCATTTTCGGTGAACTATAAATGCACGGCAATACGCTTAAGTCAAAAGGACATAAATATAAATGAGATGTTTCCATAATTAATTATGTTGCAAAAGTGAGACGTTGTCAGAACAGTAAAAACTTTAATCCGCGTGACGCGCGTTATAACACTTCGATGACGTCAACGAAACAAACCGGTTTTAATACAACAAAAATGATTTGAGAACATTTACTTCATATTCGGAAAGTTCGCTTCTTTCTGGAAATAAAAAAAAAAAAAAAAAAGCCACAAAATTAAAATTATTGGTTTCAGTTACTTTTACCGACTATTATTATTTCAATATTTGAGGAAAGCCCTCTTTTTGTACGCTGCATCTTCACCAAACATCTGGATTTTCATGAGAACAAGTAAATCTCAGAATAATCGATTTTGAATAGAAATTCGTTCGAAAATGTGCACAAAATTCTAAAGAACTCAGACCGGTATTGCAGGAAAATGAAGAATAAATCTCACAAACTTCCCCGCACGCTTACATAATGACCTATCAGACAAGCTTTCCGCGCGCCTCAGCCATGCGCGCTCGACAACCACACACACACTATGCTTTCACAACACGAAACTAAACACATTCTAGTTACATATAGAATCTACAGGTTAAAGTAACTAAAATAAAAGAAAGTTTGAGCAAGTAGTCTATATCATCAGACATGTGCGGTCATGCTGCACTTGAACTCTCCCCGAGAACGCGCACTAGTGCTCCATGCAGAAGAGGTATGAAACTTACCTGTCTCTGGAGAAGTAGCGTTATTACAAATACGCAGAGACTGAAGGTGCCGTTAGAGTAGTCCACTGCCAAAGTGCGGAGGTATGTCACACTAATCTTTGCGGGTACACACGCCTTTAAACCCTTAGGGAGAATATGTAAATGGAGTCTCGTTCACTAAGGACCGCTCGGTCTTTCGCCTCTACACTCAGGCGTGACTTTTCCCGGGTCTCGAATCGCACTCCCACTGAATAAAAGCTACTTTTACTTCCTACTGTTTAACCCTTTCTGGGACTGATATGGTGTATGCCATGCACGTGTTCTGTGAGATTCTGTTTTGTGCCATTAAATATGCTTGTTTTGCATTAGGATTAGGATTAGTCAAATTAATGTTGTTATCTTTTATAATAAGTTGTTCACATGGTAGATACAAACTGGACAATTATAAGCAACATTTTGAAGAAAAACATTTTTAAAAATGTGTTATTTGACTCCTGATGTTTTGGGAAATAACGGTAAATAAATTTTCTGAGGTATTTTTATGTTTCTGCCTATTTAAGGGTTAATGTCATGGAAGTTCATCGGCACAGATTTGATGCAGCCTGAATAAAACGAAATGCATCATCTACTTTTTGCAAAGAAAATAATATGTACGTATCTTGTCTTCTATGATAGTTTAATTAATGCATACGAACATCCAGATTATCATTGCACTACAAAATTTAATGATCACATGTGCTCGGGACTCTGAAGTATGAGAATGTCGAAAGTGCTGATCGTGGAATCGGTGATCCGCGGAAGTGTGGAAGCAGATGTGACAGTTCAGGGTATCGACAGCGGAGCTGCAGAGAAACAATGTTGCAGTTACATTTCACGAATGATACATTACCCGACAATGTCAGCACTGACTTTCAGAATCTGAATAAATTCAGTGAACAGGTAGGAATCCAGTATGCTGCGAGCGGAAAGTGGGAATTATGATACTATTGAATGAGTTTAGTGTATTTGTGATCAACAGATTTTCTGTATAATTTAATTAGATGTAAATAAACGGGTCTGTCGATCATCTCGCCTTCAGAAAAAAAGTCGATTGATGTGTCGCTTAACGTTTAGTCACGTGAGATTAGCATAACACTTAGCATTAGCACGACTAACCTGGGCTTCTTTAGTGCTGTAGAGGCCAAACGCGACCGCGATAAACTTATGTTTACTGCATTTAGACACGTCATAAAATCATATCATGCAGTTTTATCCTTTATCTGAAAGTGTTCTTATTTCAGCCTTCCATCTCCAGCAGGAAATTGATAAAAGCCACTCTGATTGGTTTGCAGTGAATGTTTGAGGAAACAGATTTACTTTTTTATAAATATAATGGACTTAATCAAGGAACACATATACACACACACACACACACACACACACACATATACGTGTGTGTGTGTGTGTTTCCTACAGGATTTAGTGAGACTGGTGGGTGGGCCTGGGTCCCTCTAGGGCAGGGATGGGCATTGGGCAACCCCAGTCCTGGAGGGCCACTGTCCTGCAGAGTTTAACTCCATCCCTAATTAAACATGCCTGTAAGTTTCAAGCAATTCTTTAGACTTTGGTTAGGTTTTTCAGGTATGTTTGATTGAGGATTGAGCTTAACTCTGCAGGACAGTGGCCTCCAGGAGTAGTTTTTATTTCAATTTGATTGTATAATTTCAACATCTGAAGCAAAACCTGTTTCACAACGATTTTTCACAAAGATTTTTTTATGTTATAATGAGAATTTTAAATACATTTTCGGTATATTATGAAACTGTGGCAGGACAGATTAGACTGTGGCGTGTGTGTGTGTGTGTGTGTGTGTGTGTGACTGACCACTGGTAGTACACTACCAGTAAAGTGTGAACAAACTTGACAAACTTCATGTTTCTCCTGATTTTTAAATCCTTTTTATCTAAAGATGTAATGCTTAAATGCTTGGCATTTTCTGCTGATAAATGTCCATTTTATTTAATTAATTTATTTTACTGTATATGTTGATTTTTTTTTTAAGCTAATATTTTAATGTTTTTAATGGATGAAAAACTCAGGAAGTGCAACCAACAAGACACTTGAGTCTTTGGGAACTCTGTTTTAAACTTTGTTTAAAAACATCCCAAGGTATACCTCATAAAGTTGGTCGGTGGAAATTTGTAGAACTTAAAATATATAATGTAGATTTGATTTATTTAATGTTCATATGACTACATAATTTTTCCATGCTTCCATTACTTTTTTTTCTTAATTTTGTGGACTGGTATTATAAAATATGGAAATAGTGATGTGTGCAATTATCTGCATGTTTCTCCACTACTTAAAAGGGGTCTGTATTAATATACATTAATATGCATATAATATATTTTCTGCTTTTCACCTAGATAGTACACATATGCAACCTTCATTCAGTGCCAATTACTCAACTTTATTTTTTCCGCATTGCAGCAATTTGTGAGTCTGATAGAGATCTTATACCAGTTCCTTCTAGAACCCAAAGAGGTGAGTCAACGCTCTGAGATCACATCTCTGTAAATCCATTTCTGTGTGTTAATCATTGCCAGGAAATGCATGAAAGGATAAAATATGTACCTAAAATGCAATACCATTCGTTTTGTATAAAAGTGTCTGCAAATGCATGAACCAAAAAAAAAAATTGAAGGAATGGTTCACCCAAAAGTGAAAATTTGCTGAAAATGTATTCACACTTAGGCCATACAAGATGTAGGTGAGTTTGTCTCTTCATCAGAATGGATTTAGAGAAATTTAGCATTACATCACTTGCTCACCAATGGATCCTCTGCAGTGAAATCCATCCTGTAGACATTTTTAACTTCAAACCATTGCTTCCGGCTAAATACAAATCCTGTATCTATAATATTGCTTACTCCAGGGAAAAAGTTGTCTTGTCTGAATTAGGTACAGACAAGCCGGTAAAGAAAGACTGATTATGTGAATGTTTATTGTGATAACTTGTAAAATTGTGAAAATATGTAGTTAACAGGATTCACACACAAATAAATGTTACATATTCTGCTTCTTCCTTATCAGTCAGAGCGGTTCTTGCGTCAGCTGACGGAGTTTGCTGGAGAGAATGGGATGAGTGCGGGACCACTGAGGGCTCTGATGAAGAGTGTCCTCCTCCTACCTCATGGTAAATCCTTCAGGACCCTCATCTTGAACAAATCGAGCACCTTTATCTGAAATTTCACCAATGAATAATGCAGTCCCTTCCCCTGGTGATAACATCAAATGTAGTCGTTTAGCCTGACCCCAGCACTGATCAAAACATGCTGTGATCCTAATCTCACTGAGTGATTGTTGAGTTTATTTTACACCAAATTGCTGCATTATGCGTCTAGAGGATCCTAACATATGCAAATAGCCCTTGTGGCAAATTGCCCCTGGGAATCTGGACCTACTGTCACATGTAGACTGGTCGACCCTACCAATCAGTATGCATTGGTATGCTGCTACATTTGCATGCATTGACTATCCTGCTGCCTGTGCTTTTAGACATTAGAATGAAGAGGAACGTATCAAATTACCAATCATTCTGATGGGGAAAAAAGTGGTGGTGTAGAATAATATGTTTCAGAGAAATCAGACAGAGATGTAAAAGACGAATAGACTGTATTTCAAAACCTAGTGAGCTGCCTACGTATAGGTAGCACAAGTGTACTCTCTGTAAAGACTGTTTCAAAAGGTATAAAAAAAGTATTAAAATCTGCATCTTTTTTACGTTTTGCATCAGTACATCATATGGTTAGTCATTTGAACAATCCATATAAATGTATTGTTGCACCCCTATTTAATTGGTACATTATCAGTGTCCCATATCAGTTAGAATGCTGCCTATTTAGTTCACTAGGCTTTGGAACAGAAATATAAAGTGCATATGGAAGCAATTTAAATGGCGTCTTTCCTTCTCAGGTGCTTTAAAAAGAAACCTAACAGCTGAACAGGTGAAGGCAGACTTGCTCTCATTAGGTACCATCTTTCCCATCATCTGTACCTGTTTGACTATATTTGTCACGAGTCAATATTTAACAGTGTGATCTACTGCTTAATTACAGGATTAAATGAAGACAAGGCCAGTAATTTCTCTGACCAGGTTTGTCTTAACATAGTTATTTTGGTGTTTTAGTTGTTTCCATGCGTTTGTGGATGGGTATGACTGTGAGATTCAATGTGTCTACATCTTCCATTTATTTCAGTGGAGAATCCACTACCCTGTTTTGTCCAGACTGGCCGTGGGACAGACACTAATGGTCAACCAGCTTGTTGACATGGAGTGGAAATTTGGTGGTAAGCAATGGATAAACATTAGCATGTAAATCTGTATTATCTACAGTGCAAATAAGAATATGTGACCCTGGACCACAAAACCAGTCATAAGGGTCCATTTTTCGAAATTAAGATTTATACACCATCTGAAAGCTGAATAAATAAGCTTTCCGTTGATGTATGGTATTTGGCTGAGATACAACTATTTGAAAATCTGGAATCTGAGGGTGCAAAAATATCTAAATATTGAGAAAATCGTCTTTAAAGTTGTCCAAATGAAGTTCTTAGCAATGCATATTACGTAAGTAAGTACTTTATTGTCATTGCGCATGTACAATGAAACTCTGGTGGAGCAACCCCCCAGGTGCCCACACGACACACACAAACAAGTGATGCACCATGCACACACCACACACCAAAGACACCACTGTTATACGTAATACACAATATAATACAATGAACAATATACACAATATGCTATTCAACACAGTACTCAAGGGACACATAGCACGACAACAAATGTGCATTAATGTAAACATTATGTGTATGTGCATAAATGTAGTTATTATGTGCAATTAAGCAGAAAGTGACAAGTGCTGAGGTAGTATAGTAGAGGTAGTATATATTACTAATCAAAAATTGAGTTTTGATATATTTACGGCAGGAAATTTACAAAATATCTTCATGGAACACGATCTTTACTTAATGTCCTAATGATTTTTGGCATAAAAGAAAAATCAATAATTTTGACCCATACAATGTATTTTTGGCTATTGCTACAAATATACCCCAGCAAATTAAGACTGGTTTTGTGGTCCATGGTCACATATAAGTAATGTGATTAAATAATATGCGAGTAATTAAAATGCATATTTCTTTACAGTTACTGTTGGTACTAGTGAGCTGCAAAAGACTGGAAACATTTTTCTACAGGTAAACTTCTTCAGTTTTTTAAACGTCTGACCAAACATTTGTCACGAGATTGATTTTAAGATACATTTACCCTCTACATGATTCTGAATCAGATTTAAAGGGTTAGTTCACCCAAAAATTCTGTCATCAAGGACATCGGTAAAATAGTCCATGTGACTTCAGTGGTTCAACCGTAAATTTACGAAGCAGTGAGAATACTTTTTGTGCGCATATATCTAATATCTAACAATTCTTCTACGGTTGAACCCCTGATGACAGAATTTTCATTTTTGCATGAACTATCCCTTTAAAGTTGTATTAGACTACAGCATGTTTGTCGGAAAAAGTCAGTTCCAGTTCAGATTTGACATAAAATTGTACAGTGTGTGATAAGCTAAACCTTTTTTTTTTTTTTTTGCTTCAGACTATGATTCCACCCAGTCAGAGGATATGAAACATGTTTGATATTTTGAGCTAATTTTAGCTCAATTAGCTAAAATTAGTTTTATTTATATTAAAAATGAGAGATGAGGCAGGAAATGATAGAGAGAAAGATTGTTGCCGACTTAATGAGAACCTTAGCACATGCACTAACCGCACCAGAGACTGCATGATCACAAGCGAACTTGGTTGGATCTGAATCAGTGCACTCCAGCAAAACACTCAAGTCTAAGGAATTGATGGTGTGCTATTAGTCGTCTTAGAAGAAAATGCATTTTCTTAATGGCAGGTAACTGTCAAAGTAAATAATTATGTCATCATCTTCCTCTTTTGTATTTTAAAAGTACCTACCATCTCCTTTTATCCCAGCTAAAATATAAATATTGTCAGTTTCTAATTACGATTCCAATTCACTGCACTCTGATGTGAAGAAAATACCTTTTCAGGGCTCCCCTGGCATATTATATTAGTTATATTATACCCATGGTAGGGTATATTTGGCTAATGTTTGGTATTATGTTGTTTTTCATTTGAAGTCTAATGTTTCCTTTAGTGGTCAAACTCTCGATCTGTAACATCTGTCTGCTTTAGGAAGTTTTAGAGTTATTAGACAAATATACTGGCTCATTCACTTTTTCTTTCTTCTCACAGCTGAAGCTGGTGATCAGAAAAGGAAACACGACAGAAAATGTGTACATGGGTAAGTTTTCTCCAAAGCCATTGTCTTGTTGTAACAAGTTGTAACATACAGTATATGATTCAGCAGCTTTGATGTAATTTTGTTTGTATCTGTCCACATTAGAGCTGACTTTACCGCAGTTCTACAACTTCCTCCATGAGATGGAGCGCGCCAAAGCCAGTATGGATTGTTTCAGTTAACCGAGGTCTTTGTAATCAGAGTTTGCCTATTTGCCTGTTGATCAGTAAAAAACTGTAATGATGTTTCCATACTCACCAAATGATTTAAATAGAAACTTTAATAATTATAATTCACTAATCTTGAGAAGTTGTGTGATTGTTTGCACCCTTGTACATATGTTTTTGTTTGGTACAAAGATGACGTTTCACATTCATGCTCTTTGTTGATGATCTTCTGTTTATTAAAACTTTGATACATGTCTTTGTACCAGCATATGTGCTTTTTGTAATTTGTTCACTAATAAATTAATATATTTTAAATAAAAATCCACTACTTAAGACAATTTTTTTTTCAAATCAAACCATCTGCTTACTGTATTAATAATATAATTAATTACTAATAAAAAAAGATTGGAAATTTTGACTACTACTGGCAGTAAGTCTACAGAAATGTATTAATTTTGCTGTCAGCAGACATTTGAAAAGTGTTTGCCTTTATCAAAGGCTGTCATGCTTTACAAAGAGTCAGATGGATGTAATAAATGGACACTTTAAATATGAGTTCCCTATTAGATGGTATTTGTGTCAACTTAATATCAAAGAACACACCCAGAGGCTGTGTAGATAAATCATCCAATTGATTTGTCCTTACACATGTCATTGTTTCCCTCTCTTTGAGCAGTAATACGTCCGTTCTTTTCTTTCTGAGAAATCTGGTTAATTTAGTCCTGTTTTCATAATCTTAATTTTCTCAATTATTGACTGCCACTCTTCTGTCTGCATGTCAGAACGTGCAGGTCGTGAGTCATTAGCACCAGGTTCTCCTCAACTTGCTGTGTGGTTCGTTAGATGGGTGACACTCGTTCGGCCGCACCTCGAACGATTAGCACACTCTCATAACAATTCATAACTGTTTTCTGTTTTGGCAATTGGGTGGTGAACTCCTCTCATTTTGTACGATCTGCTTACATCCCACTAAGAGTTAAGTCTAGAGGTGGACCTTCATTCTTAGTTTTTTCCCGAAAAATTTGACATCAGTGGTTCAACCAATGTGTGTAATTTTATTTTATTTACAACGCAACCAACTCTCATGAATGTGCAGACTGACATGGAAGAGAAGAGATTGTTGAACGAAGTCGTTTTTTTTTTTTTTTTTTTGCGCACAAAACATATTCTCGTAGCTTCATAAAATTAGAGCGGAACCACTGATGTCACACGGACTATTTTAACAATGTCCTTATTACGTTTCTGGGCCTTTAACGTGATAGTTCCCTTGCTGTCTATGGAGGGTCAGAAAGCTCTCAGATTTCATAGAAAATATCTTAATTTGTGTTCTGAAGATGAACTAAGATCTTACAGGTTTGGAACGACATGAAGGTTTTCATTTTTGAGTGAACTATCCCTTTAAAATCAATAAGCCAGAAGCATTGTGAGGCTCCACTTTCACCGTCAATTTTCACCTACTCTTCCTTTCATTCTCTAAAACAACATTTATTTGCATAAAATAATCCCAATATGAAAATCTGGGGTGACTTTTAAGACTCTGCCCTAAACAAACACGTTCCAGCAGCTTGCTATCACATATATGCTCTTTATGACCAGTTTATTAGATGACTTGCATGTGAACAGGAGGAAGCGACGTCATACTTGCATTATAAGTATGAAGGTCATGAAGCTGCTACAAAACACTAAACACTTCTAGCAAAACAATTTCATTGTAACTGTACAGCATGTGGTAGTTTGGTTTGGAGCATCATGCTTTGCATTTGCTAACTAAACAAACAATGATCCTAAGTAATCTTTCACAAGTTCACATGTACACGTAGTCAGATATGGTAACGTGCATATATTTGGCGTGCTGTACAAGTGGAGGAGTCAGTTTGGAATTTGGCCCAAATCCAGAGTACTCCCCAAGCTGGGTTAGGAACCAGCCAAGAGTAAGGCAATGGGGTGATGGAGGAATGCTGCAAAACTGTCACAGGACATATGTGAGAGACGGCTATATATACAGGCAAGTAAATTGTATCTCAGTGGTCAAAACGAAAAAAAAAAAAATCTGTTTTATGAGGGCCAGAAGGTCTGAGGCATAGTAAAGAGAATGTTATAAATGGTAAAAACAATCCATGTAAACACACTAAGCATTCATTCAAACCCATTGTCCCAACCAGTAAGAAGAAGAAGAATACCTTCAGAGAAGAATAGCCAGCTGAAAGAAAGCAATTCATAGAGGATAGTGCGAAAACATCTTGACTAGTGAAGTCTAAATAGCTTGAAGCAGGTTTAAGAAATAAAATGGATTGTAACACCCATTGTTACTGCTAAATATTACCAAGACTCACGTTACTAAGAAAGATATAATAATGCGTGCTGTTAAAATGTTTACAGAGATCTTCCTTATGCAGTCCATTAGTCCTCATATTAATGGTCACATTAATCAAATGAGAAATAATTGTCAATGAGAGCATATAAAAAAAATCAAAGAAATGTAACAGTACAGGGAATAATCATTTAAACCTCTATGGATGTCTTTGCCTCAACTGGCAACAATGTAAAACAGCTTGTTTCAACAAGCACTTCTGAAGATGGGAGAGCTGGAGGAGAAAGTAGACATCACTTAGCAAAGAAAATAAATGACTCAAACTGTTTTTTAAAAGCTGACGTGTATCAAGGTTACATAGCTTCTTGTGGTATCTAGACAGTGGAACATTTCATTGCAAAAGTAAAACCTCAGTTAAAACTCTTGCTAAACAAACATACAGATTGCTTGCATAGTTTGGGATGCTGTTGAGTCGGTACACCAAAAGCTGTGAAAGTAAAAGCTATCATCACTGACCTCAATGTGGCCCTAAACTTTATAATGTAGCCTGAGGTGCACATCAACAAATCAAATGATGTTGTGGCAGTGTTCTTCTTGGGACTGTGTTTTTTACATTTACAATTACGACTTGCTATGACATAAATATGTTCTGGAAGAATATGGCAAATCAGTTCAAATCAGTTCTCAAGTTATGTCAGTTAAAATCAATTTACCACTCTCTGCAATGGTCTGTTGACATGTATGAAAAATATTTCCTATGTTCATCGCAACGCAAGAGCAATATCCTTCATCGTTTGAAAACTGCCAACTGTCTGCTGTACAAAGAAATTGCAAAATTCTTGCCCTTTTTGCGCAATAGGGTATATAATAGTTGTTTGAAATGATCAAACACAGACCTCATAAAACATCATTTGATATTTCATGAATAGTACTAATATCAATTGAATTTAAAGTTACATCTTTTGAATCAGCAGTGACATTATTTGCCCCATAACTTTCAGTAATTGTACTCTATGTGCTACAATAATTCTCTGTATAAACAGATTTAAAATATTGTGAAATACTATTAGCTTTTGTTTGACTATGACTTGAACAGTGAACAGTTTCCATGATTCTGTCAGCAATAAATATGAGTGAAGACAGCGATAATACGTGTATGATGTTAAACAGACTCAGTCAGAATAAATCCAAATCCTTAAGTTCTTTGATTTTTACATTTCTACCTCTCCAGGCCAGTCATGCTTGTTCACACCTGCCGTGCACTAAGCACCTGGTGTGTGTGTGTGTGTGTGTGTGTGTGTGAGGTATGTGCATAACTGAAAGTAGAATAAGGTATAGGGGAAAGTTACTGTTACTCTAGACAGCAAAAAGAGGAAGTTAAATTCCCACGAGTATTTACTAGATACCCTAAAGCAATTCTCCAAACATCTGCTACGCACTTCTGGCAAGTTATGAGATAAAAAAAATATAATTGCCGACTGTGTATGTATAAGTGTATAAAAAAATGTGTGGACAGTTTTCTGTGGAAGTATTTGTGGGCAGTTAATGTGTAAATCATTAAAGGTGCACTAAGAGGTTGAAGTTTTGCTGGTTAATATAGTCCAGTTTGTCATTGTAAGGCGAAATTCTATTTGAATCTTATTAATTCTAAAGTAACAGCTAACATACAATAAATTGCTTTGACTCATTGTTCAAATACATTGCTGAGCAAAATACATAAAGTTATTAAATGACCATATGCTCATGAATATTATATGCATTTAGAAAATAAATAAGGTGCATTTTCATATCTTACTGACTTTAAATGTAGGCTATCATTTCTCAAAAAATCTTCCATTTATTCCCAGGAATGTTTTTTCTTTGAAATGAATCTTGTGAAAACGATCTCCTGAAACTTTAGCTGCTAATGTCTTTTTGCTCTTTTTGGACTAAAAACAGATATCCAATAGTGTGGAGGTTATGAAGAATGTGGGATTTTTTTTTTTTTTTTGGCCAATTGTGTTCTGCTTTTAGTTTATACTGGCTTTTTTCCCCATTAATGTCTAAGGCAGAGAAAATGGGCAGAGGGCATCATTAATGTTAAAACAATCCGTGTAACACATTTGAATACCATAAACTTTCAAAGCAGTTGTTCCTACCAGTAAGAATACAGTACTGTAACAATCAAGATGGAATCAGAATTGACCCAATTTACTTTCTTAATTCATGTTTATAGTCTTATTACTTCGGCCTTGCTGTATAGCACAGGGTTTCCAAGGGTCCTTAAAAAGCCTTCAATTTAGTTGTATCAAGACAAGAGTTCTTAAATTTGGGGACAAAAAGACAAGAATTGCAATATGGCTTCAAAAGGCTATATGATTTCATTGAATAAATGTGAGGGCTGCACGTTTCAAAGGCAGGTGCTGTCGTGCTTTGTGTACAGCCGTTACCGGTGGAAACCGCTATATTTCTGCCTTTCCGAAAGCGCCACCTGCTGGCAGAGAATGAAAGTGGATTTTTAATAAACCCGTCTACTATTTTTGATCAGAACACTGCGAAAA